>NC_139662.1:16212478-16232478 GCF_951799395.1 Argentina silus
ACACACACACACACACACACCACATACACATACACACCACTCTGAGGGCCATAACTCTCCAGGTGTGTGTGTGTGTGTGTGTGTGTGTGTGTGTGTGTGTGTGTGTGTGTGTGAGAGACACAGGGAGAGGCTTGGGAGCAGCAGACACTACAATCACAGCCTACAGTGATGCTGGTCGTTAGGGGGTAACGTTTGAAGTCAATCATGATAAGAGAAGAGACCATGGGAGGCTAGCGGAGAAACCCCCCCCCCCCCCTCAGCTGAGAGGGACTGCCCTGGGGGGCTGTAATGCATGGAATGGAACGAGGAATGGTATCAAACACTTTCCCGCCCCCCACCCCACTGTAACACATAACATGCCTGTATGACAACACAGTCATACAACCCCCAGTCATACAAACCCCCCACTCCCCCACCCAGCATGTAGCTGCTTGCCTGGTCGTTGTAAGACCATGTTCCAGGCGGGGTGGTGGGGGGGTTATTGTCATCATGTGTCTTCTGTCAGACTGACGCACACACACAGAAATGCACACCACACACTAGCGGAGGGGGTTTGGAGTCATGCCCTCATGGTGAGGTAGCCCTGCCTGGGACCTTGAGGATGGCCTTTCGGCCTAAGTGTGTCTTCCATGTGTGAGACCCGGGTTCGAACCCTGCCTGTCGTAGACGTACAGACCAGGGGAGGCTGGTAGAGGTAGAAATGGGAGGACAGGCTCATTGCAATTATACCATTCCTCATTCCATTCCATGCATGACCATGAGCCCGTCCTCCGATTTCTACCTCCACCAGCCTCCCCTGGTCTAGACTCCACCCCCTCCCTACCATGATCGTTCACCTGGTCAGGTGATCCTTAGCTCTGTAAAGGCTCATAGAGAATATGTATATATATGCAGTTAGATACTTATATATGTATAAGACTCATAGAGACATAGAGAGACAGTATATATATATACATACATACATACATACATACATATATGTATAACATATATATGTATAAGAGTCATACAGACTGACCACCTAATCAAACCCAGCACTAACACACACACACACAAACTCAACTAATCATCTAATCAAACCCAGCACTGACACACACACACACACACACACACACACACACACACACACACACACACACACACACAACTCAACTAATCATCTAATCAAACCCAGCACTGGCACATACACACACACACACACACACACACACACACACACACACACACACACACACACACACACACACACAACTCAACGAATCACCCAATCATGTGTGTGTTATAAGCCAGACCGGCTGGAACAACGATGCGCAGCCGTGGAAAGGGCCGAAACACAGGATAGACCAAGAGAGACGGACTTAGAAACGTCTTCTAGACAACCCAGAGATTATACCGCGTATTACACCGCTACTGTCAGATCTAAATGTCTAGAATCACACCTCTCAGTGGAGCCGATGTGAAAGTGAGGCTACGGTCAATCGAGTTTTTAGAGACGTTTGGAGCTTCGTCTTTTATTTCCTAGTTCGACCTCTCATTCCTTATCACCTGCCCTACCTTTACATGCGACACCGAATCACACAGTCTTATAATTTATCCGCGGCTCACCGTTATAGAAAGTGCTACAAGAAACTACCGGAATAGTCCGCTAAAACAAGAAAGTACCAGAGTGGTCCGCAGGGCACGAGTAGGGAACCTACCTAAGGTCGCGCGTCCACGTCCGGTGGTTATTCCTGAGCGCGGGGTGAGAAGGGTGTATTCCAGAGGTGGGGATGTCGACACGCGCCAGTTCCGCTAGTTCCACTGACTAGTTTCCCTCCCATCAGTCCTCTTATCTCTCTCTCTCTCTCTCTCTCTCTCTCTCTCTCTCTCTCTCTCTCTCTCTCTCTCTCTCTCTCTCTCTCTCTCTCTCTCTCTCTCTCTCTCTCTCTCTCTCTCTCTCTCTCTCTCTCTCTCTCTCTCTCTCTCTCTCTCTCTCTCTCTCTCTCTCTCTCTCTCTCTCTCTCTCTCCTAACGTCCTGACGGTGAAATATGATCCTTCCACAGCCCCCCGCACACCAGCATGGACGTGGTGCTCTGTGAAGAAAGTATAAATTCCCCAGAAAGCACGCAGCGACCACATTAAATAGAAGTCTGTTGAAACACGCAGGGCTAAAGGCTGAGACATCGTTTTCCAAGCTGAGAATTATAGAGGCCTACAACGGATGTATTCATGAATAAGTCGAATTCTGAAATTAATATTATCCTACACTCAGACACTCTCCTCAAGTCGGCTATAATTACCATTCTCATTAATTCATTCATGCAGTCAGATCAGGGGAGGCTGGTGGCGGCAAACACACGTGTTGGAGGTAGAAACACCTGTGTTTGATACCATTCCTCATTCTGTTCCATGCATTACAATGAGCCCGTCCTCCGATTTCTACCTCCACAAGCCTACCCCGAGTCAGATGGTGGGCTGGAGTGGCTGGGGACCTGTAGGGCAGCTAGCAGGAGTACAGACAGCCAGAGAAGATCTATGTTCATGTGTTTACTGAATAAACAGCCATCAACAGCCAGACATGAAAGCAGAGGGCTCTTTGGCAAAGACATAAAGTGAACATTGTTATGACAGGTTGAACACACTGCCCCAGCAGAAGGACTCTCTCAGGGGAACTGAAGAAGCTCATTCATATGTATGAGAGGGTTTATGCGGAAGGTAAACTCAGTGACTTAGTTACACTTTAGTTAAGGAGGTTAAGTGAATCATGTTAATGAGGCCCCCCTCCCTCCCTCCCTCTCTCCTCATGAAAGGAAGGGTTCTAGTGAGTTAATGCAATAGAGGCAGCTGGACCAGCTGTAGAGGTGCGCGCACACACAGACGCGTTAGAGGATGAAAGTTGTTATTCTCTAACAGGCATGAAATGTGATTGAGATGTAACACGCTGGCAGGAGGAGTGGGAGGAGGAGGTAGAGGGGGAGGAAGAGGAGGAGGAGGAGTGGGTGGAGGAAGAGGAGGAGGAAGAAGAGGAGGAGGAGGGACAGATAGAACACTAAGTGTGTGTGAGGCTCTCATGCAGAGATGAAACATCGACTTAGGCTCCTAAACTGCTGCTGGTTTAGAATGGAGACTTGTTGGTTGTTCAGCCTGTTTATTGAAACATTACCCTCCTACATAAGAGAGACTTGTTTAAAACATAGTCCATCTTCTGCCTGATAACAACAGTAGGAGCAGAGGTTAATGTGAAGGTGTTGAAGACACACACACACGTTTGATACCATTCCCGTCCTCCTTTTTTTTTTTCTTCAATGAGCCAGTCCTCCTGCCTCTACTGCTGCAGCGCAATGTGAGAGAATATACAAACATTAGGTGTTAAAGACAACGCTTCAAACTAACATTGACATGTAGCCCCAGGTGAGCCTGCAGTACCTGTACCGGCAGGGGGCATAAATCAACACAAGCACACACTACCTTACATTTAATAAAACTCCACATTTATTAGGGATCATACACAAACATTTAAGCAACGACAAAAACGCAGCACATACACAATTCAACCTCATTCAAAGATCTCTCACCTCACATTTGTCAAAAACAAATAGGCTTGTTTTTAAAATGGCTTTTTAAACTTAATTTAGTGTAAGAAGTTAAATAATTAATGAATCAGACATAATTAATGACATTTGACAGTAAAAAATTAACTGTTACGGTTGGTCCGGCAGGCAGTAGCAGTGAACAAGGCACAGTGAGGTTTAGTCACAGACTGGAGGTAGAACTCTCCTCCTTCTTTACCACTTCACTAGACTTCTACCTAAGGTCCCATCCTCCACCCTTTTCCCTGAAGTATACACTCCTTCTCTCCCCTCTCCCTGAAGTATACACTCCTTCACTACACCTTATTGAGGAGGAATGGTCTGGTGTAACACACACACACACACACACACACACACACACACACACACACACACACACACACACACACACACACACACACACACACACACACACACACACACACACAAATGGGGTGTGGGGTAGAGGATCAGACTGCAGGCCTAAAGCTCCCTGCAGTAGTGAGGCTCCTGAAGCTCCTCCCCCTGCAGCTGTGAGGCCCCTGGAGCTCCTTCCCCTGCACTCGTGAGGCTCCTGAAGGCAACATGAATGTCTGTCTCAGGTCAGAAGGTCAACAGTGATGCTCCGTTGGCATGTTTCAGACGAAGGCTGAAGACCATGTTGTCTGTAGAGGAAGGTTTAAAGTCCCTCCCTCCTGCTCCTTCCTCATGTCTTCATCACAGCGTGTTCAACCCCTCCTTCATTGAAACATGTCAGTATTTGGTCTTTGGACTCTCTGGCAGACCCCCTGTAAAAACACTGTCCTCTCAGAGTCTGACACATGGGGGCTTTTCACACTGCAGGGCCGACCTGAACCATACTGGGCTGGATATGTTCCTTTCAAATTGTCCTTTCCAGCACTGTTTCAGCAGCTATGGCGGATGCTTAACCAGGCCAGCCCAGTACAGCTCAGCTCGGCCCTGTAGTGTGAATGAGGGCGAGGTGAAGTCCCTGTCCTCGGTGAGTCAGTGGATAATCTCCTGGTCCTCGCCTTCATCATCATTGTCGTCGTCGTCGTCGTCGTCAGCAGCGGTCTCCCGGTCCCTCCTCAGGAGAGGCAGCCCCTGGTCAGGGCTGCTCTTACTGGACAGCTGTCTCAACGATTGGCTTTTACCTGCAACACACACACACACGTTTAATATCCACAGCACAAGTGTGTGTGTGTGTGTGTGTGTGTGTGTGTGTGTGTGTGTGTATGTGTGTGTGTGCGCGCATGCGTGTGTGTAATTCGTGTGCGTGTGTGTGTGTGTGTGTGTGTGTGTGTAAACAACACATACTTTTGGAGGAGTAAGTCTTGATGCCCACGTGGAGAGAGATTCCAGACAGACAGATGAAGAAGCCCAGCCAGTTGAGAGAGCTCATCCTGTCTCCCATCAGCCCTTCTGCCAGCAGCAGAGTACACACCTCCTACAGCAGAGAGAGGGGGGTTAGAATAGACCTCCTACAGCAGAGAGAGAGAGAGGGAGAGAGGGGCTGGGTGTATTTACCTTAAAGATGCCTGCTATGGAGAGTGTGAGGCTGGAGGTCTTGGAGACGAGGAGGAACTCCGAGAAGCCTAGCCCGAAGGCCAGCGACCCGCCGACGCAGAGCAGCAGCACCGAGTAGAGCAGGGGGGGCACCTCCGACACACGGAACAGCTTCTCTGACATACTCAAGCTCAGCCCTGCACACACAGAGATTAAGAGGTAAGAGACACTGTGGCACAGACAGACAGACAGACAGACAGACAGACAGGAAATAAATAAAAAACTGTCATAACTAGAGAGACTGACAGACACACGATAGAGGTAGGCACACAGACCAGGGGAGGCTAGTGGAGGTAGAAATCGGAGGACAGGCTCGTTGTAATGCATGGAATGGAATGAGGAATTGTATCAAACACGTGTTTGACACACACAGGTGGGGTTGTGGGCCCAGTGAAAGCTGTACGTACCTTCGTTGTAAAGGAAGAGAGGGAACAGACCCATGAACATGAGAGGCTGCAGGTGGTACATGGTGTCTATGGGGTTCTGGAGACCTGGGGGGTGGGTGGAGGGGGGGAGAGGAGAAGAGAGAGAGGAGGAGAGATTGGTTAGTTTAGGGTTAGGTACAAGGTAAGGGTTAGGCATTAGGTATGGGTTAGGCACTAGGTATGGGTTAGGTACTAGGTATAGGTTAGGTACGGGTTAGGCACTAGGTATGGGTTAGGCACTAGGTTATGGTACCGACCCAGTTCGGCTTTCTGCATGAGGACCTGCGTGAGAGTCCAGCGTATCCCTCCTATGAAGGAGGCCATCAGCACCATGCTGAAACCCTGCAGGTTGAACTGGGTCGACTCGAAGGTGAACATGAACAGACCGCTGGCGATCAGCAGGACCACCACGATCAGGTACGGGTTCTGGTGGAGACAGAAACAGAGGGAACCGGGTCAGAACACCTCGATCTGTCAATTCTGTCAGTCAATCAATCAATCACAGTGTATTAGGTGTAGTATTGTCACCAAGTGCATGACAGTGGCTGGTAAAGTGGCCAAATCTAAACACCCAGACTTTAACTGCTTACGACTGTCGCTCTACAGAGAGAAAGAGAGGGGGGTGGATAAATAAAGAGATATCATCACTCACCGGCTCCTCCAGTTTGAAGAGCAGAGAGAAGAGGAGGATGAAGAGGACTGCAGAGGACTTGGTCATGGTGTACCTGCAGGAGACAGAGGAAAAGGTTATTATTTGAGATGCACCGATCCCATACCCTAACCCTAGCCCTAGCCCTAACCTGCAGGAGACAGAAGAAGTTACAAGTATGGCAACAACAATAACAACCATGTCTGGAATTACTTCACGCTTGAGACAGACACCAATAAAACTGCTTGTTGCAAAATGTGCAAGGCAAGTGTTGAGGGGTGGCAGCAGCATTTCACATAAAAAATATCCTTTTATCAGATCGGTACTCTGTATTGGACAATATTCAAAGTTCAGTACTCACAATCTGTATCGGCAATGGAAAAGTGGTATCAGTGCATCCCTAGTTATTATACCCCCCCCCCCCCCCCCCCCACACACACACACACACACACACTCTTACAGGCTGATGGTGATGAAGAGGAAGCTCCAATTGGAGAGTCCGATGTCCAGCGCTGTTGTCATGGCTACAGGAGAAGAGAAGACAGCTGTTGACACCATCAATTATGGACTATAACTTCATTAAACATCTTTATAATGGAAATATACTGTATAAAAAACATGGGTACAATTAAATGTCTTATTTTTATTCTAATTCTAACGACAATAGCTTTGACTTTCAGGTGTTTCAAGATTCAAGATTCAAGATTCTTTATTTGTCACGTGCATACAAGTATACAGTGAAATGCAAAAGTGACAGTGCCACAGAGTAGTGCAACAAGGTGTGAGTGGTTTACACTTTTTTTGAGTGGTTTACACTTTTCAGATAGGCTGTAAGAGAACAACCAGATAACCTACATGGACTTCAGTCAGTCAGTCAGATAACACACACTCTCTCTCACCAGTGGGGGCTACTTTAAAGAGGTAGTCTCTCCAGGTGAGGGTGACGCGAGGCTTGCCTGCCCACCATTGCATGGCCCCTCGCGACACAGACGACAGGCAGAAGATGATGGTGAAGTGGACCAGGGTCATGAACAGAGGGAAGTGGAAGCCCTGAGAGAGAGAGAGAGAGAGAGAGAAAGAGAGAGAGAGAGGGTGGGAGAAGAGGGAGAGAGAGAGGGGGAGGGGAGAGAGAGTTAGACGCTGCATGCACAGTAACCACTATTGTTGTTCAGAAACCAGGCCATCTGCAACACTATGATGAACTAAACTACCACAAGACCAGTTCTCAGACAAGGTTACCTATGATCAAGCCTAGTCCCCCTACCACAAAGCTTCACACACACACACACACACACACACGCGCGGTAAGGAGAGAGAGGGAGAGAAAGGGGGGGGGGGAAGATTACATGAGACTCACGCACACGCACACAGGGTTTCGATGCTGTATGCAGAGACAAAAGAACAACGTGAATTGGTGCGAGTGCGACTCACCGTCATCAGCCACTTGTTGTAGAAGGTGATGCCTATGGAGAAGACATAGTAGAAGAGGACCAGGCTCACGGTCCGGACCGCCCGGCACAGGAACTGGACCGGCACCGCCATGCTACCTCTTCAGCCTCCCAGGAGAGAGGATAGCTACAGAGGAACTGTGATCTCTGGACTGGGCCACAGCACCATGCTAACAGGACCGACCATGGTGCAGGCTACGACTGAAGACTGGGTAGGACGAGGTGGAGAGAGAGAGAGAGAGAGAGAGAAAAAAGAAAAGAATGAGAGAGGGATAGGGACCGACGAGAGATAAGGACAGACGAGAGATACGGAAAGAATATGAGAGAGATAGGGACGAGAGAGAAATGCGAGAGAGAGAGAGAGTGAATGGATTAGTTGTGAATGTACTTTGTTTTGAGTGACACGTTGCAAGGTATCCTCCCACTACCTCAAGATAGCCAACTAAAGGCAGAAGTTGTGCAATCTATTACATCGGTTAGCAACATATGGTTACTTCTCTTTGATAAACCACAGACACCGGAAGGACAAGCCATCTGACAATGCCTCGTCTACTTATTACTAACAAGGCTACAAGCTAGCAAGATGAACTTACTATTTGGCCACAGCAAAGTTTGACAGGTCTCGTTGGCTAGCCAATGTTAGCTAGCTAGCTAGCTGCCGAGTCCTAGTCTCTGTTTGATGGGAATAGTCACGAAACAAACAAGAGCTAGCGAAGAAAGCATGTATATTCTACCTCAAGTAACACAAATATTTGGTGGTAGTATTGAGTTTATATGAGCGTAATTTCCCTGGTGAACTTGCAGGTGTTGTTCTGTGAAAGCTTGTCCACTTCAGACCGACGTACCATCATCATCACCAGCAGGTCCACTTGTGCGGTGTGCACGCGAGAACGGACACAAGAAGATCGCTCAGTAGACTGTACGATAGAGCTCGAGCCGTGTACGGGAGAGCCGAGCGAAACAACAGCATGATGGAAGATGAGCAGAGACAATACACTTCTTTGTTAGAAATAAGTAGAGGGAACAACAAGCCACGTGAAAGTCATGATGATGATAATGTAGCCTAACAAGTATGCAGTCCGAATGTTTGTGGGGAGTTAGATGCCACTCCATTGATTGTAGGTGGCGCTATTAACAATCGCTTTGCTGAAATGTCACTAGCGGCTCCTCGTAGCAAACAGGACAAGAGAAGAAGAAAACACTTGGGTTCTGTGTTGTTGTGCGCTGGTATGAGGGAGCCAGCTTTTTTTATTTTTATTTTTTTATAATTGACTAAAACAATAAATCAACACTATTCTTCAGAAACAAATTGCTCACGACTTCACTTCTATCTTCTCTCTGCAAAGTTTGTGAAATACCCTCGGACATTTGGCGTTGTATCTCCTCGCAGTCATTACATACCTAGCTAGCTAAGTTAGCTAC
Source organism: Argentina silus (assembly GCF_951799395.1). NCBI lineage: Eukaryota > Metazoa > Chordata > Actinopteri > Argentiniformes > Argentinidae > Argentina > Argentina silus. The sequence goes on from NC_139662.1 coordinate 16,221,538, forward strand.
AATTGCTAACCCGACACTAGCTGGTTCTGCCAGCAGGATGGCTGAGGAGGAAGACGATCCTGGGTTTGACGAGGATTTGGAAGAAGGGGGAAGCGGAGCTGACGGGGGCCACGGCAAGAGAAAGAGACTGTTCTCCAAAGAGCTCCGGTGTATGATGTACGGCTTCGGAGACGACCAGAACCCGTACACCGAGTCCGTGGACATTTTGGAGGACCTTGTGATCGAGTTCGTCACGGAGATGACCCACAAAGCCATGTCCATTGGCCGGCAGGGTCGGGTCCAAGTGGAAGACATCGTCTTCCTCATCCGCAAAGACCCGAGGAAGTTCGCCCGAGTGAAAGACCTCCTGACGATGAACGAGGAGCTGAAGAGAGCCCGCAAAGCGTTCGACGAAGCTAATTATGGCTCGTAGAGTGTATGGTAGTTCAGTTATGGGCAACATAATCGCCCACTGGCTTACGTTACAACGCTCTTTTTCTGCTATGATTCATTGACACAAGAGTTTTATAAATGACTTTTTACACGTTGTGTTTATTGCAGGGGATGCTTACAGTTTGTCGGCCACTAGTTGACTAAAGATGTTTTTTTCTCATGTCCTATGCCCCTAAGTGACATGTTGTTGCCATTCGGACTACCATATAACGATTAAATGTGACTCGTCTTTGTACAGTCCACTGTATCCGCAAGAATGATCCACACACATCACGGTATCCATAATTTCTGCAACGTCTGTTTTGTGTCAGCAACATGCTGGTTATCACCAGGGATATTTGCGGTGGTAATGTACGAATAAAGAAACTAACACCCTTTGACAAACGCACTCTTTTTGTTTTGTATATGTCCTTTACTGTGCTCTGTACATTGGGAGACATAGAAGCATGTATAGCCTGGCCTTCCTTCCTGTCTGTTTTAGTAAGTTATAATGACGTTAAGTTATAATGTGTTTGTAACGGAGGTGATCTGGGATGTGGTAACCCTGCCTTCGACTTCTAACCCCATATACAACCTGCATACCACAAGGATGTCCTTCTGGTTTAGGGGTTTATGTCTGTGGCATCCATTTGAGGGGCCAGTTTCAAAACCTGTCAGTTACATGTGCTGTATGCTACCTTTAACCATTGCATGCATCTGCCATCTCTATATTGGTGAATATCAGGCCTTGGGGAAGTATTGCACCATAGACAATAGATAGCATGCCAAACTACTTTTCATAAAAGTGTATTTTCACTCCTCTCTCTACAACACATACACACAGACAGTCCTACTGTACTCAATAAAGACAAGTTGCCTGTGGGTCAAAAAAATTGAAAAAAAGAAGAAAAAAAAGAAGATTTTATTGATATTCCTCAGAACAAAAGCATACAGCCCATGAATATGTCAGACCAACTACCAGTGAGTATGTGTTGACTCATTTATTATCATCGTTCAAGCAATGGTTTTGTCATTACAATGAAGTGGACACAGTTGACGTTGGTCTACACAGCTGTAACAAGCTGCTACACTACATCTAGACTGGACTCCCAGTAATGAGTATGTGTGTGTGTGTGTGTGTGTGTGTGTGTATGTGAGTGCGTGTGTGCCTGCCTACGAAGCACTGTGCCATGATGAGGAGTTGCAGTCAGTGAGTTTCACATCCCAGCGTCTCCTTCATGATTGGGGGAACAGGGGCGATGTCAAGGGATGATGACATCACATCCACAGGGCAGGATGGGCGGAGCTACAGCCCAGGTTACCGTGGTTACCCCCACCAGGTGCCTGTGTGTTCTATAGAGGAGGATGGAGATGGACGATGAGAGGCGTGGCCCAGGAGAGAGGGAGAGTGTGAGTGGGACGTTAGAATATCAGATAAGGTCAGCGGGGGTCATACGGAGGAGGAGGAAGAGGAGGAATGTCCTTGAGTCTCTGTTTTACTGCACATTCTCCATCATCTTGAGGAATTCTGAAAAGACAAAACAGGCATAAATCCATTATGAAAATGATGAGAAAGGAGAAAGAGAGTGTCATTCCCAGTCAATAATGCATGTGTAAAGGCCTATAACCAGGTATGTAGTGATAAAAAACAAAACAATCCTATGGATTGAATAGGTGGGCAAAACCCTCATGCAAATAACACTAACTTAGCAGAAACGTTGGGTAAACCCTATTCACCAAAATAAAAAGGTGGGTAAGTTTACTTGGGTTTACTCATCACAGGTTAAAATAACGCACAGACCGCTGACGATGAAAGTCCCATATAATAACCTACCGTCAAAGTCCAGCATGCCGTCGGCGTTCTTGTCTCCGTCCTTCAGCAGCTCGTCAATCTCCTCCTCAGAGATGTCCTCGCCGGTGCTGCGGATGATGATCGCGAACTCTTCTCTGTCGATGTAACCGTCGGCGTTCCTTAAGTAACGACACGATACAATAGGTGTTACAGTGTATCAACGTCATCATACTGTATACACACACATACTGGGCACTGTTTGGCACCCCCTCCCCTGATATAAACAGCGAATAAGGTGACGTACTTGTCGAACACACGGAAGCATTCTGACAACTCTTCCTCGCTCTTGCCGGCCTGGTCCTCCTTTAGGAGCCTCACCATCATGACCAAGAACTCCTCGAAGTCGATGGTGCCGCTGCCTGTGTTCAGAGTTCAAGGGTCAGGGAAATGATGAGCTATGGCCGAGTAGACTACACCAGGCAGGGTCAACATTGTAATAATAATAATAATAATAGTAATAATAATGCATTTGGTTTGTGTAGCGCCTTTCTCAGTACTCACAGACCATATTCCATGGAGAGAACAAGCATAGATAGATACAACAATAATGCAAATAGTTAAAGATTAAAAGCAAGTTTGAAAAGATGGGTTTTGAGGGGGTTTGTAGGCTAGTGTTGTGGCCTTTGTGCGTAACGGGGATACCCACGTTTATTATTGCACAAACATTACGCGCCGACATTACGCAGCAATATAATTGTGATTTTAAGTATATATTTTAATTCAGCCGTTGCTCACCATCCTCATCGACCTCCTCGATGATCTCATCCAACTCCTCTCTCGTCGGGTTCTGACCCAACATCCTCATCACCTGACCCAACTCCTTGGTGCTGATGTCACCGCCACCGTCTGTGTCGAACAGGTTGAAGGCAGCCTGGAACTCTGAAACGATGAGATACGTCATTGTAAGTATTGGAGCACTAATTATTGTTATCAATAGACGTGGTTGATTTGAGGAGGTGTGGATTTGAGACAACAGGCCTAGACTCACCGGCAAGCATCTCCTCGCTCAGGTAGCCGCGAGCCTCTTGTTGCGCGTCAGTCTGGAACAATAACAACAGAGACACGTCGTCACTTCAGCGTAGCGAGAATTTATGCAGCACCACACTTTTGTTTTAATGCGTGACAATAACATTATAATCACATGACAATAACCTGATAATAATATGTAAAACAATCAGATTAGTGAGCGCGGATAGTGTACGTCAGCCCTCTTCTGAAACCTTTATATCTGTTTTGTAAACTCCTGTATATGCTGATCTTTTGATATCTGTGTTGTGTGTCACATCATTATAGTAGATATCGTGCGCGTGTTGTTATCTATTAAGCCGTGTAATGGGACCACGTGCACATGCACTTTAAGCGCAAATGAACTTGAAAAGACCTCGCAATTTCTTGGAGGTATCACAAAGCTATCCTCCTCACAAAGGCGGTATTGAATGACCCCCAAGGAGCCGAGTGTAAAGTCGTCATGCTATTTAGGGCTCAACTCATTACGCGCCCTCTATATGGACATACGGATATACAATCCCACGGAATTCGTCGCCTAAGCACAATCCGGACCCTGGCAAATTTATCGACTCCGTTTTAGGCTGTGGTCTGCTGCGCACTGCGCTCCCACCTCATAGCCTACAGGCACCGATTCACACCTAAACCTTCCCAAATGCACAACTTTGCTAAAGACATGCTTTCCAAGTGTGACGACAATGGCTGTATTTTAAACGATGCTTTCTACGAGGCTAAACATTACCTGATAATCATGACTTGAAATGATAATTGTAATATGTCAATATTTGAAAGGTCTCTAGCCCATATTGCGATATGATTTTATGAATTTATAAATATTTAATAATAACCGAAATGTATAGTTAATCATACTGTTATTGGCTATCAATACTACACTAAATTGAACCACACCCTTATGCTCTTTAGTTGGTCATGGTTTGAATAGTTTAATTAGTCGTGCGTGTGGTTGATATATCTTACCATGGTTGTGGATTAGCTTTCCCCCAAATATCCACGAAAAAAAAGCCCAAAGGAGTGGTCAATCCGCGTGCACCCCAACAGAAAGACTAGACGAAAAGTGAGAGTTCAGACACACTTTAAACCGTGTCACCGTAGACACGCCCCCTGGCGCTCACAGGCCGCCGGATTTAGAATCTTGAACTTTTAGGGTTCTGGGGCCCCAGCAAGCCAATCGCTGTGTGGACAGGACAGCGCTGTTCCTTAGACTACCAACGACACATCCACAGAGGGTAAACTTAGATATGTGGATGCTGTGTAGAGTCGAAGTCAAGTTAAAACTTAACTTGATTAGTTTTTAGGTTTCACTAGGATACAGTGTAGAAAAAGTACACAACATCACTTTTGGGTGTGGCGGTAGATTGTGACTTTTGAAAACAGTGTGGGCCCAATACATGTTTTGCCTCTGGGTTGTAAACAACCCATAGCAAGTTGGTGTTATCAACAACACTACTCTTCTGTTGGACATTAAAACATTGTTGCTCAACAGTCAAAACAAGTTCTCTCCAAACAAGTTCCCTCTAACAAGTTTACAGTAGAATGTGGGACTGTGTTCTTGCAGGTTTCCAAGATGAGATGAACCAAGCCGTCTCTTTATTGCGATGATCTCCTCTACTTTATTAATATTGTTGCTCTCCAGTTTGCACTGCTAATTTCAAACAAAAATGGCTGATTGTGGGTTAGTGTGCTACATATTACTGATAGTGAGGGGAGGGAAATAGGGTGGGAGGGAGGGAGGGAGGGAGGGAGGGATGGAGCAGAGTGGCTTTGGCAGTGTGATGTTGATGGCGGTGTTTTACTCAGGGCACCGGGCGTGAAACCCTAACCCTGAGGAAAGTGCTGCTGAGCTGTAACCTCCTGGCTCCTGTCCTGATTTAGAGCTGGGTGGGGACAGAAGAGAGAGAGGGAGGGAGGGAGGGAGGGAGGGAGAGTCTGAGAGAGAAAGAGAGAGGGATAGGAGGGAGGGAGGGAGGGAGGGACGGAGGGAGGGAGGGAGGGAAAGAAAGAGTGGGAGCCTGAGAGAAAGAGGGAGAGAGAGACAGAGAGAGGGAGAGAAAGACAGAGAGAGGGAGAGAGAGACAGAGAGAGGGAGAGAGAGACAGAGAGAGGGAAAGAGAGACAGAGAGAGACAGAGAGAGGGAGAGAGAGGGAGAGAGAGGGAGAGTGAGGGAGAGTGAGACAGAGCCCGGCCCACAGCACAACCACGTCGCTGATATAAACAACCTGACTCTCCTTGTATGGAGGGGGCTTCCTGAGGTGGGAGATGGGGGAGGAGGGGGGAGGAAAGGTAACATGGGGTACTAGGGGGTGGGGTGTTGGTGGTGGTGGGGGGGTTAGAGGCTATATACCCACGGAGCGGAGGACATCTCCCAAATGAAAGATTAGCTAGGGTGCAGCGAGCACTGGCTTGGGGTTGGGGAGAGTATCGCTGGGCTGGGGTTGGTGATTACATCGCTGGCCTGGGGTTGGTGATTACATCACTGGGCTGGGGAGCTGCTACCTGGCAGCATCAGAGCTGTTCTCTGGCTGTTGAGTGAAGAGCTGAGCCAGCTGGGAACAGCCCTCTTTGGTGATTTCCGTTATCATGGATGACATTTCTCGCAGCATCAGCACCTCTACATGTTACTGTCTCAGTCGTCTAAACAGGAGACTGAGGCCTGCTGGAGAACTGAGTCAAGATGGGGGTGTGGGTGGGGGGTGTGAGTGAGTATGTATGTGTGTGTGTGTGTGTGTGTGTGTGTGTGTGTGCGTGCGTCTCTATGCGTGCATGTGTGTGTTTGTGTGTGTGTGTGTGTGTGTGTGTGTGTGTGTGTGTGTGTGTGTATGTTTATATGTCTCTATGCGTGTGTGTGTGTGTGTATGTGTGTGTGTGTGTGTGCGCCTCTATGTGTGCGTGTGTGTGTGTGTGTGTGTGTGTGTGTGTGTGTGTGTGTGTGTGTGTGTGTGTGTGCGAGCGTGAGTCCTGTTTTTTTAGGTCATACATGCAGATCAACTAATAGAGGAGTGACAGATACGTTTCTCCACTCCAACATCAAGGCCAGGGAAGCAGACGGAAAGATGACGCTAGTTTATTAAAAGAAATCACTCTTTACAGGGTGGGGGGGGGGGGGAGTGGCCAGGGGGCGGGGGAGGGGGAGTGAGGGGTGGGGGGCATCTTGGGGGTGTAGCATTTCTTGAGGAGCAGCAGGTGTAAGGGGGGGGGACAGCTGGGTGGTCAGGGCTAGGAGGGGGGAGGCAGGGGGGGAGGGAAAGTGCCTTCGTCTTAAAAGGTTTGGGTTGTTATTTATAGACCGCCCCTCTGTGCCTCAGAGCTGGGGTAGGAGATAGGCAGAGTCTTAGATCTGAGGTGGAAGAGAGGCGGAGTCTTAGAGCTGGGGTGGGAGAGAGGCGGAGTCTTAGAGCTGGGGTTGGAGAGAGGCGAAGTCCAGGAGGAGGATGTGTCATAGCACACATTCACTCTCCTGTAGAGGGGAAAGGTGCACTCTGGGAGTTGTAGGAGAAGGGGACAGGGGCATTCTTGGAGCTGTAGGAGGAGGGGTCAGGTGCACTCTGGGAGATCTAGGATTGTAGTTTAGGTTTATTTAGGTTTAAAGTCAATTTCACCAGGATCACAACACGCTTCACATCATAGAGGGGACAGGGAGATTCTGGGGGTTGTAGGAGGAGGTCAGACTGTAGTTTCTCTCTGGTCGTCATTTTCATTCAGCAGAAGGTTGAATGTTGGGCAGGGGGAGGGACCAGTGGAGAGAACCAATCAGGAATGTTGGTGTGTGTCTGCATTACTGGACATTCTCCATCATCTTCAGAAACTCTGCAGGACAGAGAACAGCAAAGCATCAGTGGTGGACGGGTGTGTGTGTGTGTGTATGTGTGTGTGTGTGTGTGTGTGTGTGTGTGTGTGTGTGTGTGTGTGTGTGTGTGTGTGTGTGTGTGAGCGAGAGTGTGTGTGTGTGTATGTGTGTGTGTGAGCGAGAGTGTGTGTGTGTGTGGGGGGGGGGGGGGGGGATAAGAAGTCCTCTCCTCTCATGATAAACACTAGGATCAGGATTGAACACATCTACACAGCTACCATAGTAACCCTGCTTTGTCCAACACAATAATCCCTCATTCAATATTAAAGAGCTTGCCTGACTGTGCGCGCGTGTGTGTGCGTGCATGTGTAGATTCATTGAAGATTCATCCCATTCTGTTCTGTGTGTCATAGAAACAGCATCTCTATGTATAAGAGGTTGGCCAGTCAGTGCCATACAACCATGTATCCACCAGAGGGAGCTCTAACTGTAGATGTCAGAGATCTACAGGGAAACACATCACTTTACTCTGCTGCAGTTCTATAACACAGGTGGCCAAGCTGCTTGAAAAATCTGTTTTCAGAAAACAGCTTTAAGGTGTCAGTTAAAAAACATCAGAGACATAGCATGTGTGATGAGGGGAACTCTTTCTTGAGGTCACTCTTTAATACCGGCACCTCTGTAGTTGTAAATTGTTGTAAATATTAGTAATTTATGGGACTGTTGTTGTTGTTATAGTACATCCGTCTGATATGCCAGTCTAGCACACCCCCTGCCACTTCACTGGAGGACCACAATGGATATAAGTCTTCTGGCTTTGTTGTGTTTTTTATCCTCAATCATTTTTAATGTGTGTACTGATGTCTCTGGCTGGAGCAGATGACTACTTTCAATTACCAAATCAATCAATCAACAAAACAGAGGTTTATCTTGACTATCTTGACTATATCTATATGTACTGTAGAACTCCACCAAAGCCACTGGACATGCTTGTGAATGAGCGGGTTCGGACCCAGGTCTCCTGCGATAGACTGTGTTAGACCCCTGAGCCAAAGCCTGGTCATTATCTTGAAAGCTCAAGCAAGTCTCAGGTCTAAGGCCAGGTCAGACCCCCTATGCTACACTCGTATGTATGTACTATGTAGTGTGCAGTATGTGCTATGTAGTATGTAGTATGTGGAGTGTGGTATGTTGTATGTAGTGTGTAGTATATAGTATGTAGTATGTACTGTAGTGTGTACTATGTAGTGTGTACTATGTAGTATGTAATGTGTAGTATGTAGTGTGTACTATGTAGTATGTATTGTGTAGTGTGTACTATGTAGTATGTAGTATATAGCATGTAGTGTGTAGTGTTCAGTATGTAGTATATATAGTATATACTCTGTAGTGTGTAGTATGTAGTGTGTATTATATACTCTTGTATGTAATACTGTTGTATGTAATATGTTGTGTGTATTGTGTAGTATGTAATGTGTGGTATATAGTATGTAGTGTGTATTGTGTAGTATGTAATGTGTGGTATATAGTATGTAGTGTGTAGTGTGTAGTGTGCAGTATGTAGTATATGCACTCACTGAACACTTTATTAGGAACACTATTCTAATACTGGGTAGGGCCTCCCTTTGCTCTCAAAGCAGCCTCAATTCTTCGTGGCATTGATTCCACAAGATGTTGGAAACATTCCTTTGAGATTCTGGTCCATGATGATATTATTGCATCACGCAATTCCTGCAGATTTTTCAGGTGCACTTTCAAGCTGTGAATCTCCTGTTGTACCACATCCCAAAGGTGTTCTATTGGATTCAGATCCGGTGACTGGGAATGCCACTGAAGAACACTGAACTCATTGTCATGTTCATGAAACCAGTTTGAGACAACTTTTGCTTTGTGACATTATCATGAAGTAGCCATTAGAAGATGGGTAATTGTGGCCATGAAGGGATGCACATGGCCAGTGTTATGGAAAATACATTCATAGAACTATTTTCAGGTTATACACTTTCATATGACTGATACAACTTGTGTAACTACTGTGATGACATTTTCTCTTGCCACACCTCTAAAGTTCTATAGCCATTGTTCTGAGAAGCACTGTATGATTTACCATATGAACAGCGGTGATCTCTGAGGGAGTGGAGGGAGAGAGCAATAATGGGGGGACAGGCACATCCTGCCGATAGGTGTGAAATGTTGAACGGCGATTAATCAATAAGAAAGCCTCCCCATTGTTCATTCTCTCCCGCCCTTTCTCACATAAGCACAAGGCCATCAGCCGATAGCCTTGTAGGCGCCTGGCAATATGTTCAAACTGTATAAAAGACAAACCTGATCATTGTCTCTTTAGACTTGTGCTGAACGAACCCCGGTTCTACGCTGGGCTGCTGTTACGCTCTTGTCTCTTGTTTGCAAGCAATAAATACCGGACTCAGATATTGTGGCTACTCAGGACTAGTTTCTTGATTCTTACCTCCGAAGAGCTAAAGTACAGAGTGGTAAATCCTAGACTTCCACCACACCAGCAACAATACTCAAATAGGCTGTGGCATTCAAGCAATGATTAATTGGTATTAACGGGCCCAAAGTGTGCCAAGACAACATTCCCCACACCATTACACCACTTCCACCATGAGAACATGAGGTGTACAGGTGTTCCTAATAAAGTGCTCTGTGAGTGTACTTTGTAGTGTGTAGTATGTAGTGTGTAGTATATACTCAGTAGTATCTAGTATGTAGTGTGTAGTGTGTAGTATATAGTATGTAGTGTGCAGTATGGAGTATATACTCTGTAGTATGTAGTGTGTAGTATATAGTATGTAGTGTGTAGTGTGCAGTATGGAGTATATACTCTGTAGTATGTAGTATGTCCGCTATGTGTCGTCTCACCGTCAAAGTCGATCTTGCCGTCTTTGTTGGTGTCGGAGTCGGCCATGATCTCATCGATCTCCTCGTCTGTGACTGGCTCACCCGTGGCATGGATGATGTCATAAAACTCCTCCCGGTCGATGAAACCGTCACCGTTCCTGTGGCAACATCTGTCAGTGTAGGCCTAGCTACCCCAGCCACACACGCACACACACACCTAGCTACGCCTGCCTTCCTAGCCTTACACACACACACACACGCACACGCACACGCACACGCACACGCACACGCACACGCACACACACACACACACACACACACACACACACACACACACACACACACCTAGCTACCCCAGCCACACACACACACACACACACACACACCTAGCTACCCCTGCCTACCCAGCCTTACCCACACCCTACCCCTAACTACCCCTATGTTTGAGGTGACGTACTTGTCGAACACACGGAAGCATTCTGACAGCTCCTCCTCACTCTTGCCGGCCTGATCCTCCTTTAGGAGCTGAACCATCATCACTATGAACTCCTCAAAGTCTATGGTGCCACTACCTGTGGGAGGAGGGGGAGGAGGGGGGAGGGAGGGGAAAGAATATGGGGAATGAAGAGGGAGTAATGCCAGTTAGACAGAACCAAAGTGTGGATTGAAGTCTGTCCTTGTCCATTGACTCATTTCAAGATAAGGAACCAAATATGGGATTTTGTAATTTGGGTGAACTATACCTTTAAGACATGTTGCTGTGAATGAGAATGTGCTTCGATGAATTGTGATTCTATGTGTTTAGGATTTCCTGTGTTGACTCACCGTCCTCGTCCACCTCCTCTATGATGGCGTCCAGCTCCTCTCGGCTGGGGTTCTGACCCAACATCCTCATCACCTGACCCAACTCCTTGGTGCTGATGTCACCGCCGCCGTCTGTGTCAAACATGTTGAAGGCAGCCTGGAACTCTGAAACCATGAGATACATCATTACTGTCATTA
>NC_139662.1:16237478-16254978 GCF_951799395.1 Argentina silus
TGTGTGTGTGTGTGTGTGTGTGTGTGTGTGTGTGTGTGTACGCATGCACGTGTGTGTCTGTGTGTGTGCGTGTGTGTGTGTGTGTGTGTGACTTGATTAGTGCCATTGTTCCTCTAAGACTAGCTTCATCTCTCTCCAGTCTGTGGTACCATTCAGCTGGGAACCATCACAGTTGATTCAAATGATTATTTATTTGTCTCATGTTACTTGTTTATTGTTACCAGCTGTGAGTTGTGCATAAACTGTACAGGAAGTATGTGATTTGTTCGAGCTTCAATAAAAATATATGTTATGTATCTTTTGTATTAAAAGTTGATAACTTGTCTGAGATGGTTGATCGCCAGGCTTACAGGGTATGTTCATCGGCAGGGTTACAGGGTATAATCATTGTCAGGGTTACAGGGTATAATCATTGTCAGGGTTACAGGGTTACCCAATCGCTGGCCACCAGCCTTATGAACTACCCTACTACAGCCTTTTATTGTCTTTTTATTACCTCACCTTTGGTTTGTGCTCTTCTGTAAAGTGTGTTGTGATTGTAAATGCACTTTACTGTAAATAAAGTTTGATTTGAAATGATTTGATGTAAAGCCTCATCAGTTCACTATGTGTGTGTGCGTGTATGGGTGTGCGTGCGTGCGTGCGTGCGTGCGTGCGCAGGTGGGTGTGTGTGTATATGTGTGTGTGCGCGTGTGTGTGTATGGCTTAACATAACAACAAGACAAACAGGTTTACACACTGCTGTGTTTGTCTCTCTCTCTCTCTGGCCCTCTATGTGTGTGTGTGTGTGTGTGTGTCTGTGTGTCTGTGTGTCTGTGTGTCTGTGTCTGTGTGTCCCTGTGTCCCTGTGTCCCTGTGTCTGTGCCAGCCCGTTTATTGTAATCTCTTATCAGAGCATCATAGAGGAACCTTCTCATACTACTGTAAAAGACTGTGCCTCTCTGTGATTGGGCAATCAGCAGCCAGGTCACAATGGCATGAGGAAGTAGTATTACAGGAAGGGGATATCACAGCCTTACTGTTCCAGTAATACACCATCACTCATCACACCCTGCTCTGGGGACGAGGAGGTAGACAAACTTTCACAGGTGAGAAGAGCTTCTGCCATATAAGTTAGTCACATATACATGGTCTTAACAAGGCTATTGTACAGTGTGTAGTAGTCTGATGTGGAGATGTGGATAGTATGCAATAGGTGTGTGTAAGTGTGTGTGAATGTTGTAGACTGTATCTGTGTGTGTGTGTGTGTGTGTGTGTGTGTGTGTGTGTGTGTGTGTGTGTGTGTGTCTGTAGCCAAGCATGGGTCTTCTGTTCAAAACATGAACAGTATTATAGAGAAACAGAACTTATTTATTTCTATTTTATATATTTATTTATTATATATTTCCTAACACTGTGTTTGTTTCTACTAGCTCACATGGAGAGGGATCTGATCTGTGGTCAGTCCAGGAGGGGTCAAGGTCCAGAGATAGCAGCAGAGACCACTGGATCCAGGTGTTCTGAGAACAGCCTGGAGTTCATCTGTGAGTTAATCCATGAGACAGGCCCTGTGACTGGGGATGATGCCCCAGAGAGAGGCCCTGTGACTCGGAATGATGCCCCAGGGAGAGGCCCTCAGGGTGGGGGTGATGCTCCAGGGAGAGGCCCTCAGGGTGGGGGTGATGCCCCAGGAAGAGGCCCTCAGGGTGGGGGTGATGCCCCAGGGAGAGGCCCTCAGGGTGGGGGTGATGCCCCAGGGAGAGGCCCTCAGGGTGGGGGTGATGCCCCAGGGGGATGCCCTCTGGGTGGGGTGGAGGGTCTGGGTCAGGCTCCTGCCGTGGTGGTCCGACTGCCAGCCCAGTGCACCGTCCATCAGCTGAGACTGCGTCTCTGCATCCAGGTAGGAGATAGATACACACGGATTTGTAAGCAATTTTCATTTAGGACAATGTTTTTATTTTTAAAACTTTTATTTCCATTTCTATTCTATTGCCTCATTCTCTGTTGCTGTTATGTGAATTGCCTTGTGATTTAAAAGCACTTTGACTAAAGTTAGATTTGATTTGCTGTGAATTTCTTGTGCTGAGCTGTGCTGTGCCGGGCTGGGCCAGACTGGGCCAGACTGGACCGAGCTGTGCTGTTCTGTTCTGTTCTGTGAGCTGTGATATGTTCATGCTGTGTCCCAGGCCCAGGAGAGAGGCTGCCACCCGGACCCCCTGGCGCTGTTGGACCCTGACCGGTTCATCCTGCTCTACACCAAGGGAGACCACTGCTATGAGATCTACGATGACTACCAGGTAAGGCTGGGACTCACTTTCTGTTTATATGTAATGTACATAAATAATGTATCTTAGAGCTAAACTGTCGCTATCACCAACAACCACACAGGTGCTCTTTGGGGGGGGGGGGACTGACCTGGATAAATAAAGATTAAATTAAATAAATAGCAACTACAAAAGGGGAAGTAGAGAGAGGGAGAGTCAATGTCCAGGTAGTCATGTGGGTTTTAGAGACCTTTTATGTACTTCATTCTTCATACTTTCATTCTTCATCCCTTTATCAGGTCCTGCGGACGCTGGACGTCCCATGGTCACGTGGCGTTGGGGGCGTGGCCACAGCCAAGATAGTGGTGTCACCACCGCCCGGCGACACAGAGGAGAGGCAGAGCCTTCGCCGTACCCTGGTCTATCTGATTGGCCATGACATGGACACACTGGCTGCTGATAGGCTGGGGGAGCTCAGCTTCACCCGGAGGAAGCTAGCGTCTCCGCGGAGAGAGGAGCTGAGGAGTCGGGACTTCCTGGCGTACGCCACGGAACCCTGGACCACCTCCGCGCCTATCCCCCAGGTGGGACGTTCTCCCTTCTATTCCATGTCCATATCACTCTGTTGATTACATTGTATACATACAGATACATCCCATTGAGATTGCATTGAATACTTTTCTCTTTTACGAGAGATTTTGATAACAAGCATTTTTAAGGAGCCTTAAGGATGCTAAGTGTCCAACCTACTGTAGAGGCCCTCCAGGGGAGTTAACCCTCTTGGGGAGTTAACCCTCCAGGGGAGTTAACCCTCTTGGGGAGTTAACCTTCTTGGGGCAGTAGCGAGGCCTGCTGGTTGGGAAGCGTAATGTTGCGATTTTGATCCTTGCATGGGACAAGCTACTCTTCACCACTGTTTGCTACACGTTTGCTACATTACAAAACGTTATAGTTTTATCCCTCCCCCCCCCCCCCCCCCCCCTAAGAACAGCAGGATCAGAGTAGCAGGAGGCTCTCTGTGGTCTTCTACCACCCTGATGCTGCTGTGTGCCTCACGCTGAAGGTGGACCTCCACATCACCCCTGGCAAGCTGCTCACCATCTACAAGAAGGTCCTGGCTGAACACCAGGTCCAGTGGGACTTTGTTGACGTGGTTCTGAAGGTGATGGATGGATTGATTGATGGATTGATGGATTGATGGATGGATGGATGGATGGATAAATTGGTTGATTGATTGGTTGATGGATTGATTGATGGATGAATGGATGGATGGATGGATGGATGGATGGATGGATGGATGGATGGATGGATTGGTTGGTTAATTGATTGATTAACTTTATTTGACAATGTAAAATGAACTAAATGTAGTCCACAGATGTGGTGAGGATATTAACACAGTGGAGTTTAAACTGATTTCACAATAAACGCAGTGTGAACATCTCTCCCCTGATGTCCCCTCAGGTGTGGGGCAGAGAGGAGTTCCTCTCCGGAGGCTTCCCCCTCTCTGACTTCCTGTGGGTGCGGCAGTGTCTGAGGATGCAGCAGGACCTGCACCTGTCTGTGATCCCTGTGGCGCAGCTCCACGAGGAGGACACAGCCCTGGGGGTAGACTGGCCGCTGGTGGACAGCTTCACGGGCCTGTCGAGCTCCCACGTGGAGCTCTGCCTCAGGAACCGAGAGGTGGATGACATTGTGATGATCTCATTGTGGGACTGTGACAGGAGATTCAGGGTCAAGCTGCTGGGGTTCGACATCCCCCAGCCCCCCTCACCCCCCTCCAGCTCCAAACCCCCCCTGGCCGTCTACGTAGAGGCCTCCATCCTCTACGGCTGCAAGGTCTCAGATCTCATCTCATCTCATCTCACCTCATCTAATCTAATTGAGATCTATATATTTGACCAAAACTGCTTTTTTCAACCCCTATTGATGAGTCCAAACTTTGTTTATATCAGTGGAGGCTGGTGGAGGTAGAAATCGGAGGACAGGCTCATTGTATTATATATTATATATATATATTTATTTGTTACTGTGAAATAATGTACTTTGTTTATTTGTTCTGTGCTATAATACTTGTGAGCCACAACAACAAAAAAATCCCAAACTAAACTTTTGACCTTTGACCTGTTCTCAGGTGCTGTCCTCTGTGTGTTCTGTATCCAAGCCCTTCTCAGACGAGGTCCTGTGGAACCAGTGGCTGGAGTTCGACGTGCTCCTCAGTGACCTTCCTCGAGGAGCCAAGCTCGGTTTCACCATCATCGCTTGCGGCCAGGACACCAACCCTCCAGCCAAGGAGTCCTCCAGGTCCCCCTCCTCCTCAGGGAGTCCCCCAGGTCCAGGTCCAGGTCCAGGCTCGGGGAAGGTGCTGTACTTTGTGAACCTTCTGCTGTTGGACCACCGGGCGCTGCTGCGCCAGGGGCCTCACACTCTCCACATGTGGAGTTTCGCGGAGCTCGAAGAGGAGGCCTTCACCTACCAGGCAGACAAGCTGTCCTCCTCCACCAGCCCTTATGTGGCTGACGCCATGGCCATCAGCTTCCTGCTCGACCGCTACAGCTTCCCCGTGGTCCTCCCCCACAGCCTCTCCTCCACTGGAGAGACGGCTCTCTCCCCTGCCTTACCCCTTTCCCCCGCCTCACCTCCCTCCAGTCTTTCCCCTCACCCTTACCACTCGAGCCATTCCCCCATCTCACCCACCCTCAACCTCCCACCCCCCTCCTTACAACCATCCAGCCACTCCCCCTCAGAGTCCCCCCTCAGAGCCCCCTCCCCCGTGGGGACAGACAGAGGGCGTCTGCGGAGGTTCAGGGAGGAGAGCGTTCGCTACGCCTCCAACCTGCCTCAGTTCCTGCGCAGCATTGATTGGCTGAGGCACAGCGTGGTCCAGGACGTCCACTGGCTCCTCGACCAATGGGACGCCAAGGATCTGGAGGTGCTTGCGTGTGTGTGTGTGTGTGTGTGTGCGTGCATCTGTATGTGTGTGTGTGTGTGCATGTGTGTGTGCGTGTGTTTGCGTGTGTGTGCGCGTATGTATGTGTGCATGTGTGTGTGCGTGCTTGCATGCATTCATGTGTGTTTGTGTGTGCGTGCGTGTGTGCGTGCGTGCGTGCGTGCATGCATGTGTGAGGGGTGTATATGTGTGTGTGTGTGTGTGTGTGTGTGTGTGTGTGTGTGTGTGTGCGCGTGTGTAATTGACCTGTTTGATCTATCCTCAGGTGTGTGTGGCTCTGGAGCTGCTCAGTGTGGATTTTGCAGACGAGGTGGTGCGGAGACTAGCAGTCCAGCGGCTGGAGAGTCTGACCAACGACGAGGTCCTGAGGTACCTACTGCAACTAGTCCAGGTAAGGGAGAGGGGAGAGACTCATCTGGGGGGAGATGGGGGAGAGAGATGGGGGAGAGAAACTCATCAGCTCCCTACCTCTTGCTGGAATCTATAAAGGTGGTGACCTCTCCGACCTAGATAATTGTATAGATATTGTGGACAGGGTGCACCTGCAAAAGAGGCCTTGGTCTCAGTGTGTTTTCCCCTGTATAAATGAAGGTTAATTAAATCTGGAGACCACAGTGTCTGGATCTGAGATCAGTATTGTTGTTGTCTCTCTCCTCTCTTCAGACTCTGAAGGTGGAGCCGTACCATGACAGCTTCCTGGCGCGTTTCCTGATCCGGCGAGCTCTGAGAGTGAGTGATCTCTTCCTCTAAACTGTAAACATGCCAGATAGCCTTTAGATCAGCAGGCCAACACAGTCTTGATGTCATTTACTTCATTCAGGTATCAAGGGAGGCTGGTGGAGGTAGAAATCGGAGGACACACTCATTGTAATGCATGGAATGGAATGCATTACAATGAGCCCGTCCTCTGATTTCTGCCTCCACCAGCCTCCCCTGTTACAATCCACTAACACTACAACACGAGCCTGATGTGCAGTTAGGGTTAGGGTTAGGGTTAGCAGCGACGGTTGGAAATGGATGTAACTTCTTCATACATTTTACTGCACACAAGATAGATCTACAATAGATTAGTTATTGTAGAATATATTGTTGCTGTTGTAAAACACAAATTCATCCCCTCACTGTCCTGTCCTCCAGAGCAAGAGAATCGGCCACTTCTTCTTCTGGTACGTCCGCAGCGAGGTGGCAGGATGTCCGTACTTCCGTCAGCGCATGGCCGTGGTTCTGGAGGCTTATTTACTGGGCTGTGGACCAGCCATGCTGGAGAACTTCTCTAAACAGGTACCAGACCAGCTGGAGAACTTCTCTAAACAGGTACCAGACCAGCTGGAGAACTTCTCTAAACAGGTACCAGATCAGCTGGAGAACTTCTCTAAACAGGTACCAGATCAGCTGGAGACCTTCTCTAAACAGGTACCAGATCAGCTGGATAACCTCTCGAAACAGGTACCACACTCTTAGAAAACATTGTTCTAAAAGGGTCCTTAATTTGTCCCCATAAGGGAACACTTTAAAGAACCATTTTTGGGTTAGATGTAGACTCCTTTTTGGTTCCAGAATGAAGAACCCCTTTAGAGCCATTTTTTTGTAAGAGTGCAGACCTGCTGGAGAACTTCTCTAAACAGGTACCAGATCAGCTGGAGACCTTCTCTAAACAGGTACCAGATCAGCTGGATAACCTCTCGAAACAGGTACCACACTCTTAGAAAACATTGTTCTAAAAGGGTCCTTAATTTGTCCCCATAAGGGAACACTTTAAAGAACCATATTTGGGTTAGATGTAGACTCCTTTTTGGTTCCAGAATGAAGAACCCCTTTAGAGCCATTTTTTTCTAAGAGTGCAGACCTGCTGGAGAACTTCTCTCAACAGGTACCAGAACATGATTCAGGAGGAGGACACTGAGAAGACAAGGACTTAATTTATTGTCCTCGTATTGTTTACTAAGGCACATCCATGGAAATATGTCCTTGCCCTCTGTTTCACTCATCCTTCATGGTTTTCGATAGTTATTCTGGCATTGTTGCGTTGATGTTGTGGCTGAATGTGTTTTTAAAAGTATGGTCTCATGAATTCCATAAATTGGCCTATCAGGTGCAGGCAGTGGAGGCTCTACAGGACGTGGCCACCGTGGTGAAGACACTCTACCCCGACAAGACCGACCTCCCAGTCACAGGTGGCGCCACCTTTACAGTTTTTTTATTTTAATGTTATTGTATTTCACCTTTATTTATCTAGACAGGTTCGGTTGAGTACAAATTCTTATTTACAATGACGACCTGGCCAGTGGCGACATTACAAGACAAGACATTTTGAGTGATAAGACATGAAGAATATAATAGAATGTTAAAGGGTCAATCTGGGATTGGTACATCCCTTTTTTGTACAATTTAAAATTAATGATATATAGCCATTGATTCTTGAACAATATCAATTGTTTCACAAGTTTAGTTAACTTAACCTACCACATCAGAACCCCAAATATAAACTTTATTTACTCGCTTAATTGTAAACAGTTTCAAGGAAGGTTTTGTATAGCATATTTTGTATAGCTTCAAAATATGGTTAAAACTATCATCTTGTTAATGGTTAATGTTAGGGTTAGGGTTAAGGTTATATGTTAACATTATGTGTTAACGTTAGGTGTTAGATGTTAAGGCCTGACTGCTCCTCTCCCCAAGCGACCCGGACACTCCAGGAGCTGCTACAGAAATCCAACCTGCCCTCAGAATTCCTGGTGCCCTTTGACCCCCGCATCAGAGCTGGGACCATCCTGGTGAGGGCTGCAATGTGTGTGTGTGTGTGTGTGTGTGTGTGTGTGTGTGTGTGTGTGTGTGTGTGTGTGTGTGTGTATGTGTGTGTGTGTGTGTGTGTTTGTGTGTGAGACTCAACCCAACAACGTACTTTCCAAACTAACCAGTGCCCTGCTCTCCTGGTTTCTGACCAATCCCCTGCTCTCCTGGTTTCTGACCACTCTCCTCCCCAGCTGGACAGGTGTAAGATCATGGCCTCTAAGAAGAAGCCTCTGTGGCTGGAGTTCAGCTGTGTGGCGTCCCCCGGCCCCCCTGGCTCCCCTGCTGCCCCCGCCGCCCCCCCTGTTGGCATCATCTTCAAAAAGGGAGATGACCTGAGACAGGACATGCTGGTGATCCAGGTGAAGAAGTTTGTCACTACAGAACAATCTGGAAACATGATCTCTGATGTAGAGAAGAATACTGGCCCCTCTGTATCTGGTCCCTTTCTGATGGTCTATTGATGGCCACACTAGAGACAAACTATCACCTGCAACCACTTTCTTCCATATCTGTTGAGAGATCCTTTGTCATTATCCTTGATGATGTAGTTGTTATTATTATCCTTGATGATGTAGTTGTTGTTGTTATTGTTGACATGTTTGTGTGGTGGTCCGCAGACTCTGGTGGTGATGGATTCTATCTGGCAGGAGAAAGCTCTAGACCTCAACCTGATCCCGTACGGCTGCATCTCCACAGGACACAACATTGGTAATGAACCTAATTCTAACCTAACGCTAATCAGTCACAACATCGGTACCTAATCTTATTTTAACCTAACCCTAACCTAACTCTAACCTAACTCTCACCTAACTCTAACCAGTCACAACATTGGTACTGAACCGTATTCTAACCTAACTCAAACCTAATTCGAACCAGTCACAACATTGGTAACTAACCTAACTCTAACCAGCTTATACAGCCACAACATTGCTTAACAATAATCAGGGGCACATTGCCATTTCAACAAAGAATCATAGCTTTTCTATATGAGGCAGCAAACTGTCAGATTTCTCTTGGGAATGTCACATGTGTTGTAGGTATTATAGAGATTGTGTGTGTGTGTGTGTGTGTGTGTGTGTGTGTGTGTGTGTGTGTGTGTGTGTGTGTGCATGCATGTGTGTGTCAGGTATGATAGAGATAGTGAGGGATGCTGTAACCATCGCAGCGGTCCAGTGGAGTCAGGGAGGAACGACAGGAGCCTTCAAGAACGACGCCCTGTTTGAGTGGCTGAAGGGGAAGTGCCCTCTGCAGGAGATAGTAAGTATCACTTCTCTCTCTCTCTGTCTTTGTCTGTCTCTCTCTCTCTCTCTCTCTCTCCCTTTCTCTCTGTCTTTGTCTGTCTTGTCAGCTTCTCTTTTTAGTTTCCCACTAACTTTTGCTCTCTGTGTATTTATGTCATCATCATTATCATCATTATCGTCATCATCATCATCATCATCTTCATCATCATCTTCATCATCTTCATCAGCACTACCAGGCGATGGAGCGGTTCGTTAACTCCTGCGCAGGCTACTGCGTAGCGACGTACGTCCTCGGAATAGGAGACCGCCACAATGACAACATCATGATCACTGACCACGGTAAGACCTACGATGACATCACCATGACCCCTCATCATGACGATACCATTCCTCATTCCATTAAATCCATTACAATGAACTCGTCCTCCGCTGGCACATCACTGAACCTACGTAAAGCATCACATTTCGGCTCAAAACTGGAACAGTATCTAATTATCATGTTAGCTAATGTATATTCAGAGCTATCTACCAACACAGATGCTTCTATTGATATCACCGTGGTAACAGGAACAATATCTATGTTCCATGACAGAGAGGGAGAGAGAGAGGGGGCGAGGGAAGAGGGCGAGAGAGAGAGAGAGAGAGAGAGAGAGAGAGAGAGAGAGAGAGAGAGAGAGAGGTGATCAGTCCATTGCTATAATTTCTGTTGCGGTATCTTCACAGGAGACCTTTTGACGTAGTGACAAATGTAATGATGCCATCTAATGAGGCAGGTTTACAGCCTTTCTCTGTCCTGTGTTGACAAGTATTCCCAGTGTGAAGGCCTGGCCCTTAACAAAACACATTCAACATGTTAATCTATTTATTCAATGATTTCAAACTGTAGAGAGCCCATAGAAAGAAAC
The DNA here is from genome assembly GCF_951799395.1 of Argentina silus. Lineage (NCBI taxonomy): Eukaryota > Metazoa > Chordata > Actinopteri > Argentiniformes > Argentinidae > Argentina > Argentina silus. The sequence continues at coordinate 16,247,608 of NC_139662.1, forward strand.
TGTAAGCTGTAAAGTGTAACGCATAACCGGTCAAACGTGACTGTTCTCTAGCTTCAATGACTGATACATTGCATATTAAACGGTGTTGTGTGTGATGTGCATATTCAACAGTGTTATGTGTGTGAGTGGTGTGTGTAATTCAACAAGGGTGTGTTGTGTTGTGCGTGAAGTGTGTATTGAACGGTGTTGTGATATGTTCTGCCTCCCTAGGGAGCCTGTTCCACATTGACTTTGGTCATATCCTGGGGAACAGGAAACACTTCATGGGGGTCAGCAGGGAGCGCGTCCCATTTGTCCTCACACCGGACTTTCTGTATGTCATGGGCAGGGTCAAAGGTCGCTCCAGCCTCTACTTCCAACGCTTCAGGGTCAGTAGTCTGGTTATGGTGTGTGTGTGTGTGTGTGTGTGTGTGTGTGTGTGTGTGTGTGTGTGTGTGTGTGTGTGTGAGTGCATGCCTGCATGCGTGTGTGTGTGTGTGTGTGTGTGTGTGTGTGTGTGTGTATGTGTGTGTAACCCTGGTCTCCCCCACCCTCCAGGACACCTGTACCCAGGCCTACCTGTCTCTGCGCTCCCATTCCCGTCTGCTGGTCACCCTCTTCTCCCTCATGCTGCTGACAGGCATCCCTGAACTCAGCGCTGCAGAGGACATGCGTTACCTCAGAGAGGCACTGCAGGTACACACACACACACACGCACACATACACACACACGCATGCACGCACGCACACACACACACACACACACACACACACACACACTTGCACTCCTCACCAGGATGGTCCCAGCTCTGATGCGGGGGTCAAAGGGCACCAGGAATTCTGAGGGCAGGTTCGATCTCTGTAGCAGCTCCTGGAGTCTCCAGGTCGCTGGGGGAGAGGAGCAGTCAGGAAGGGCCTCAACACCTGACACCTAACGTTAACACATAACGTTAACATCTAACCTTAACCCTTACCCTAACCCTAACTTTAACCCTTAACAAAATTCTAGTTTTAACCAAGTTTTGAAGCTGTACAGTCTTTGTTTACTCGCATGTACGCACACACTCACCCACACACACACACATACACACACACACACACACACACACACACACAGGGATCCCTGAGCTCAGCGCTGCAGAGGACATGTGCCACCACAGGGAGGCGCTGTAGGTATTAGTCTCTCCTACTAGGGAGTTGTAAGACTGTGAGAGACTGTAAGTGCCTCTGTTGTTGTCTGAGGGGTTTACTCTCCGGTCAGGACTAAGCACTTGTTTAAGAAGAGTTTTGTGACTCGCGCTATAGCTGCAGGACAAGTTGTGTTGTGTTGATTGTGTGTGTCTGTGTGTGTGTGTGTGTGTGTGTGTGTGTGTGTGTGTGTGTGTGTGTGTGTGTGTGTGTGTGTGTGTGTGTGTGTGTGTGTGTGTGTGCAGGAGGACCGTGGCGAGGATGAGGCCAAGGAACACTTCCTCCAGCAGATCTCCCTGTGTGAGCAGCTGGGCTGGACCGTTCAGGCTAACTGGTGGATCCACATGTTCGCTGGCATCAAATAACAAGTGTGTGTGTGTGTGTGTGTGTGTGTGCGTGCGTGTGTGCGTGCATGTGTGTGTGTGTGTGTGAGTGTGTGAGCTACTGAAAACTCTACAGAACATAGACAATCACAGGTTCACATTCCGACACTAGGACAGTCCTGGAGATAATGAATATGAGGTTTGACATCGTGTTTCTGCTGTTGCCCGCAGTGACATGCTCCAGCTGAGGTGTTGATTAGCATTGATGGGTTCAACAGTATGTCAACAATGTCCTCCATCTTTAATGATGTCAACAATGTCTCTTTAATGATGTCAACAATGTCTGCTTGATGATGTCAACAATGTCTCTTTAATGATGTCAACAATGTCCTCCCTCTTTAATGATGTCAACAGTGTCTCCTTAATGATGTCAACAATGTATCTTTAATGATGTCAACAATGTCCTCCCTCTTTAATGATGTCAGCAATGTCTCTTTAATGATGTCAACAATGTCTCTTTAATGATGTCAATAATGTCCCCTTAATGATGTCAACAATGTCTCTTTAATGATGTCAACAGTGTCTCCTTAATAATGTCAACAATGTCTCTTTAATGATGTCAACAATGTCTCTTTAATGATGTCAACAACGCCCTCCCTCTTTAATGATGTCAACTATGTCTCTTTAATGATGTCAACAATGTCCCCTTAATGATGTCAACAATGTCTCTTTAATGAGGTCATCAATGTCCTCCCTCTTTAATGATGTCATCAATGTCAGTCCTCCTTCACAATGTCATCAATATTTAGATTACATTATTATATAGTTTTTCCAAAAAATTTGTGTTTTACTTTAAAGTAGCCATGACATTTAGGGACTGAAACTGACAATTTCTGTCCGCCATTTTTCCCTGTCTGAAGTATTTTTTAGTACCGCCCACGTATATAATATGTAATGTAAAGTAATATGGATATTATCTTAGTCTAATAAATAAATCAATATTGGGTGAATCAAAAATAAATTTTTGGAACTATTTGAAGTCTCCAGTAATTTCATTGACGCCGCTCTTCTAATATCCCACTCTGCCTCTATACCACTCTGGGCCTATGTATCAGGGCATACTGTCGATGATGTGTTCACATTGATGTGAATTCAGACCATTTGGGATAGGATGGGGTTATAACAACTGATCTCTGGCTATAGCATATGACATATGCTAGTTGGGAGTTATTCTACACTCTTCCAACTGAAAGATAGGCCTATCATTGGCAGACTACGTTCAACCAAGGATAGGCCTATTCATGAGGCACAGACCACACTTTGAATTAAGGCTTAGAGATGTATTGAGAATAACAACGAGATGGGATGGACTCTATTGGTTTGGAGTCTTCCTTAGGTAGCTCTCTCTCTCTCTCTCTCTCTCTCTCTGCGTTCTCTTGACCACATGATCTAAATGTCTTCTTCACTACATGACCTGACTTGGTAAAACTGTTAATGATCAGAGCTATTTAGTATTGATAAAAAAAATCTAAATAAATTTGCAAATAGTTAATCTACATAAAAACACAAAGGTGTTGAGATTTTAGTTTGATTCCTTAGTTATTTGCGACACCTAGTGGCCACCTGTGGAGTACTGTACCTTTGTTTCATCATGCAAGTCATGCTTGGTTGACGCTGTTATCATCAGTGTGAACAAACTGTGTATATTGAAGTATGATGTGAAGAACGTGTATAGTTGTTATATAGAGTAGCTGGAATAGCCAGTAAAAAGTGTTCTTTCTTTTTTTAAGGCTAACCTCGTTGCTACATAACTGAGGACAGTCAGAGCATTGAGAGCAACACCTCAGGACATAGTCCAGGAGCAGAGCTGCAGCTCTCGCGAATACTGCAAGTCTTCATGGTTGCAGAGTGACACCTGTTGCTCCTTTGTGTTTTCCCCCTTTGTGTTTTCCCCCTTCCTCCTTGCCCTCATCCCCAACCTGTCACACCAAATTTATATTTCTACTTCAGTAAAATTATTTCATTCCATTAATGTGTTTTGTCCAATATGTTTTGTCTTACTGACACTGTTATGAGTTTCTATGAGCTACCACATATGTACCCTTTTCAGACAGAAAATACAGCTTCAATTGCCCTTCTATAACTATATTGATCATTCCAAGTGTAATCTTTCAAACAGAGGAAAACGTGCCGCTTCTGAAGCGTCAACTACACCATGGAACGTTCATGTTGAGTTACCCTAACAACGAACGCGATTAGCCAGTTGGTTAATTTGCCAGCCAACGATTTCAAATCATGACATTTTGAGACCCATAAATTAATCTGCTCACATTTCCCTACCGTATTTTAAAAGAAAACATCCCAAACTTTCTCCAGATTGTCAACGTCTTTTTTTTAAAATGCCAAACACGTTGGACAGCTAACTTGGGCAGCCTGCACTTGTTGACATCCGAAGTAAGTGAAAAGTGAAAGGTACAAACCATTCCCAAGCAAATTTCTTACGGCAGTTTGTTATGTTGACAAATTAACACCAAAGTATTCAGACGTTCTTGGAAATACTGTTTGAATATGGTTATATAATTTGACAAATTGTGTGCAGTAAAGTTTCCATGAACACAGGATCAACTGGTCATGATCTGAGAGCAGGAGTGAGGACGTGTAAAGGTAAGAGGATATCTTTGTATACACTCTCTCTCCTCTAAACTGAACACAACATTTCTTGAGAGACTATAGGCTTGATGTTATGTTTCTGTCTGTGAGAAACAGCTGAACTGCTTCAGTATGAGCTCTGCTACTGAGGATCACCTTTGACCTCCTCCAGCATTAGAGAATGACTCTCTACATAAATAATATTATCATTCATGGTGTTTAATGTGTGTCAGTTTGTGTGAGAGACATATATGTATTTCTATGTGTGTCTTGTATGAGTATCCACAATGTCTGTTTGCAAACTGTACATACATAGTATACTTGTAAAGTGGAAGATGTTATAAATGTTTCCCTTCACTGAAACACATGAGTTTAACATATACAGTATCTCTGTGTTAACTTGAGAGAAAGGAACAATATGACACATACGTGGTGTAATGATATGAATATTAATGTTCTACAACTCTTATTCCTGCAGGGAAAATGGCCAGAGTTTGTGGTAAGTCGTCACGTTACTGTCTCATGTGTCATTGGTTTCTTTTCTTTTTCTACATAAAGAATATTAACATGCATGGTGTCATATCATATATATATGATATATAGGTATATATGTGTGTGTGTGCGTGTGCGTGTTTACTTTAGTTTGTGAGTGGCACATTTATTTGCATGTGTGTCTGGTTTGAGTATCCACAGTGTGTCTACAGTATATGAGTTGTGTGAATGTATGTGTGTGCATCCTGTATAGGCATGTTACGCTTGCACACATTAACATGATATAGTTATCAAAGGTCTGCATGTATTTAGGTGAGAAATTAATAATTCCCTTCACCCTAACAGATGAGTTTAAACTGACCACTGAAGACAGCATAGTGGGTTATCTTGGCCACGATGTCACCCTCCCCTGTCACCTCTCCCCTGAGACCAGTGCTGTTGCCTTGACGATCAGGTGGTTTAAGTGGACGGAGTGTATTTACCTGTATAAGAATGGCCAGGTGACAGAGGGGAGGGGTTATGAGGGCAGAGTGAGTCTGGTCACCCAGGAGCTGGAGAGAGGCAACGTGTCCCTGAGGCTGAGAGACTTCAGGAGGATAAATAGAGGAGTGTACATCTGTCAGGTCGTCCATGGAGAACAGAAGGAGGAGGCTGGAGTGGGTTTATGGCCCAGAGGTAAGTGTTCTACAGTACAGTGCATGATTAGAAACACATTAACATAAACAATGACCAACAGTGTCTTTCTTTGTACAATACAGTTATACTTTCACATGTAGGGAATAATTAAGGAGTCATAACTAGTTGTATGCACACTCCATCACTGTATACATTGAGCTTGCTGTCCTCATTAGATGCTACATGATTCTCCAGACTGATGCTTACATCATGTGGTTTTATGCACATTAGTACAGAAAGTAATAATGAACATTGACAATCAGCAATGTTTGATTACATTTTCCTATGGAGTCTTACTGCATTACTTTACTATTTCTCATTGGTATAGCCTTATTCAGTTATGTAATGTATGCACTGTGAGTTATTAACCTTTCCTCCATCACCATGTTCTTATCATCTGAAGGTCTCACTGAGAAGTTACCCAATCCTGAAGGTGAGTATTGGCTTGCATTTGTTACACTATTAGCCCTTGTGTTAATGTGTTGTAATCTGTTACACAGAACTCACCTCTCAGTTTCTCCTAACATGTATTCAGGTTTGGCAGCAGAGTATTTAAGTCTTGAAAGCGTGAAAGAGAAGCTGAAGAGAGAGGAATCAGCTCGTATGCTTGGTAAGTGAAAGTCTGGTGGAGGATCATATAATGGATGGTTTCAGGAAATATTTTGAGACAGAGTGAATGAATTCATCAAATATGTAATAAATCAAATACAATCTTTATACCTGTGAGATTCTTACAGATAGACAATCTACATTAGATACAAATGATCAGTCAGCAATGAATAAATCTGGTGTTTTAAACTCAACCTCCCCCTCCTCTCCAGATATAAAGGTGGACCAACAACTAGAGGATATATACAGACAACCAGCTGTAAAGATTAAACTAGATGAAACGGACAAACAACTGGAGGAGATGAACCAGACATTGAGAGAATCTAAAAGGTTGCTAAAAGAGAAGCTTTCAAGGCTGGAGGAGAGAGACAAACTACTAACAGAACAAAAGAGTGAACTAAAGGAGAAAAGGCAGGAACTTGGAGAGAGGGAGAAACAACTACAAGAGAAAGACAAACAGCTAGAAGAGAGGGAGAAGCATCTAAAGCAAATAGACAGACAACTGGAGGAAATACGCAGACAGTTAAAAGAGAGAGAACAACTACTGCAGGAGAGAGACAGTGAACTAAATCAGAGAAAGCAGACACTGGAAGAAAAGGACCAACTGCTTGAAGAGAAAGACAAAATACTAGAAGCCAGAGACAAACAACTAGAGGAGACAGAGCAAGAACTAAAGGAAAGAGATGGACAACTAGAGGAGAGGAACCAGAGACAGAGAGAGAAGGACCACCTACTAGAGGAGAGAGACAAACAGCTAACTGAGAAAGGGAAGCAGCTAAAAGAAAGAGACAGACAATTGGAGAATGCCAACACTGAAAATATTGAACTTGGTGAGATTTGGAAGAAAATGATTGATTTGTTTACTGTACTGTTACAACAATTATCATGGAACAGTGAAGGTTTTGTGGAAATGGTTGAGTGTTATTGCATTCCTGCCCACTGTCAACAAAATTCATGCCTCAGTTTTTCTCTTTCATTTCAGCACAACAGGTATGTGATGCGAAGACTGAAGAAGAGAGACTGGAGACTGAGGTCTCCGCCCCGATGACTGGTGAGTGTGATGGAGATACCCTAACCCTAACCCTCAGGGATTTAATGTCAAAAGAACAAGAGGCTTCAAATGTCTCTAACATCAATAATAACACAACAAAACTATTTGTTTGATCAGTAGCTACTGTACCAGTAGTGATTCATAGTGCATAATTCAGTTCATTATAACAGTGTTGGCCTATTCTGGTGTCAGCTGTCTTTGAACACCATATCCAGCTGTTGTTTAACCACAACCAGATGATGCTCTGTACATATTATACTGTTTACAATGATGTAACTCATTATGTTTTGTCCATGATCATTGTCAGATTTCTCCTATCCCTTTAATTTCTAAGACATATTTTATGTATATTTTATATATAGAGAGACTAGTGGAGGAGAAGGACAGAGAGATAGAGAGACTGAT
>NC_139662.1:16259978-16262478 GCF_951799395.1 Argentina silus
ATGCTGTCGAGTATGAATGTATACGTAATGGAACACATTGTCCACTAGAGGGCGGTGTCAGGTTAATGAGTGGATGTTTAGGTCAGTACTGTGACTGCTAGTGGTGTGATGTCTGCATGGTGGTTGACTTGTTCTATGGTATGGTATGGTATTTGTCTTCATAGTTTCTGCTAATAAACAACTCCTACAGTACATATTGTCGTTTTGTTGTTGTTGTTGTGTTTGTGTGTTACAATGTGGGTTTGTTTTTGTTGTTGTTGTTATTGTGTCACTTTGTGGGTTGGAAAGTAAGGCTGAATCTTTCAGATACAGATATAAGTGTGTGTGCATGTGTGTGCGTGCGTGTGTGCGTGCGTACGTGCGTGTGTGTGTGTGCGCGCGCATGCATGTGTGTGTGTGTTTGAATGTGAGTGCATGTGCATGTGCATGTCTGTCTGTGTGTGTGTGTCTGTGTGTGTGTGTGTGTGTGTGTGTGTGTGTGTGTGTGTGTGGTGTTTCTATCCGGATCCTGAGATATGTAAACTCTGCCCTCTGCCACCACCCCTGACCTCTGTTATACACGCATCAGTGAACCCTGCTAGCCACTGCTCTGGTTCTCACGGAGACAGAGACTACACACACACACACACTACACACGCACGCACGCATTCCCGCCCCACACCCCCACACGCGCCTGCCGCCACACACACACACAGACACACACACAAACTCACCCACCCGCACACCACACACGCGGACACACATGCACACACACACCTCTGATTGCAGTAAAGCACAGGAGTGTGAAAACAAGAAGGAACTTAATAGGTTTCCCAATGTTCCAGGGCGGTGCAGCAATCAGCTGATCACTACCTACACACAGGTGGTTCCCTCAGGTGGAAATTACAGCCCCCAAACCCACAATCTGACACGTGGTGTGTGTGTGTGTTTGTGTGTGTGAGTATGTGTGCATGCGTGTGTGTGTGAGTATGTGTGCATCCATGTGTGTGTGAGTATGAGTATGTGTACCTGTGTGTGTGTGTGTGTGTGTGTGTGTGTGTGTGCGAGTGTGTGTTTGTGTGCGAGTGTGCGTGCATGTGTGTGAGTGTGTGCCTGTGCGTGTGCGAGTGTATGGGTGCGTGCGTAAGTGAGTGTGTGTGTGTGTGTGTGTGCGTGCGCATGTGTGCATGCGTGTGTGCGTGCATGTGTGTGTAACTATCCCATAAAGAGGCTGTTGCAACAATAGCAACAATATGATTATATTCTAACATGGTGATCCAGTAGTCGTTATTGTCCATCCTTCAGACATGCAGGGCTTTATTTAACGGCATCTCTCTCTTTCTTTCTCCTCCTGCATGTCTGTTGTTCTCCCTCTCAATGTCTGACAATCATAGACATCCTATGGTCTCTCTCTGTCTCTCTGGGAGAGAAAGAGAGAGAGATCAAGAGAGAGAGAGAGGGAGATAGATATATATAGAGAGAGAGATAGAGAGGTCTGCTGGTTTCAACCCCTGACCCCCTGACCCCTGACATCTCATCTCATGTTAATTGTTCCTGGGAAATATTTTCTCTTTGACATCAGAACTTCTCTAACAACGGCTTCAGCTGATACTGCCCTGCCAGTCAACACATATCTACAAGTACGCACGCACGCACACACCCATAGCACCAACACACACATACCCATTCATGCACGCACACACACACACACACACACACACACACACACACACACACACACACACAGGAGACAGGAGCCTGTCGTCAGTTATGTGGGGTTTATCTGCTTGGTTCGTCTGGCACCACATAATAAGCTTGTTGATGGAGTTTGTCATCATGCTTCTATAAAGATGATATTATCCACAATCCCCTGCACCTACAATAGGGTTGACAGGGACGCAGTGAGAAGTAAACAAATAAGGGAAAAGTCAACAGAACTGGAACGGAAATAACCTGTATGACCTTTAAAGTGAAGTGAAAGAAAACAATAAGCAATAAAAATTACTTTCATGAGTTCCATTTCCTATCACAACATTTTCTACACAACTCCCTGTTCTCATCTCTAGCTGTTGTCTGATACCTCATTTATAGGCAAGGCAAGGCAAGTTTATTTATATAGCACATTTCATATACAGAGGCAATTCAAAGTGCTTTATATAAAATAGATAAAAAGGAAAGAGCATAAAATAAAATAATGCATATATGCATAAAAGACATAAAAAATTATAAAAGTCACAGTGCATTTTAGGGTCAGAGTGCAATTATTAGCAGCAATTTAGGCCTAACGACTAGCAGGCACACACACCTGAGTCAAGGTACACACACACACACTCACACACGCACAAAACTGAGTCACGCTACAGACACGCACACACACGCACGCATGCACGCACCCACACACCTGAGTCACGGTACAAACACACACACACACACACACACACACACACACACACACACACACTCGCACGCACGCACGCACGCGCACACACTTGAGTCATGACACAGGGAGGAGCGGGAAGAT
>NC_139662.1:16267478-16269978 GCF_951799395.1 Argentina silus
GTGTGTGTGTGTGTGTGTGTACCACCCTTATGATGGATGTGTAATCATAAAAAGGGAAGGAGAGGACGGTGCAGAGGTGAGGAAGAGGAGAGGTAGAGGAAGAGTGTTTAACACACCACATCTCCGTCTTATCAGGTTAGAATGTATACTTACACGGCACTTTATTAGGAACACTATACTAATACTGGGTAGGGCCTCCCTTTGCTCTCAAAATAGCCTCAATTCTTTGTGGCATTGATTCCACAAGATGTTGGAAACATTACTTTGAGATTCTGGTCCATGGTGACATGACTGCATCATGCAATTCCTGCAGATTTTTCAGGTGCACTGTGAATCTCCCGTTCTACCACATCCCAAAGGTGTTCTATTGGATTCAGATCCGGTGACTGGGAAGGCCACTGAAGAACACTGAACTCACACTGAAACCAGTTTGAGACGACTTTTGCTTTGTGACATGGTGCATTATCATGCTGGAAGTTGCCATTAGAAGATGGGTAATTGTGGCCATGAAGGGATGCACAGGGTCAGCAACAATACTCAAATAGGCTGTGGCATTCAAGCGATGATTGATTGGTATTAATGGGCCCAATGTGGGCCAAGAAAACATTCCCCACAACATTACACCACCTCCACCACAAGAAGGCGTACAGGTGTTCCTATAATAAAGTGCTTGGTGAGTGTATGTGTGATGAGGAGGAGTGTGATCAGGTGACCTTGCTTGACCACGACCACAATCTGGTGTGACCATGTTGTGACCAGTCCTATGAGGTCAGTGGATTCCTGAGGTAGCGTAGCGGTTGCTGTGTCACATGTGGTCGTCGTCATCCCCCCACCCCCACCCCCCCTCTCCACCCCCCACCCCTCTAAAGAGGAGGTCAAAGGTCACACAACCACACAGCAGGGGAATGTGGGGGCTGCTTTGTTCCCTCACACACACACACACACGCACACACACACACACACACACTTATATGGCCTATAAGTGTTCCTGGGTCCTTTTGTGAGGATGTGAAAGGAGTTCATATGATGGCCTCCAAAGAGAAGGCAGAATTACTGTGATATTCTAGAATAGTATAGTATAGTAGACTGGCTGATATTCTGGTATAGTATAGTGGATTGGCTGATATTCTAGTATAGTATAGTAGACTGGCTGGTGTCTGCTGGCATCTGCCTCTCTTCTCCTCTCCTCTCTTATCTTTTCCTCTCCTCTTCTCTCTTCTCTTCTCCTCTCTTCTCTTCCCCTGTTCTCTCCTCTCCTCTCCTCTCCTCTCCTCTCCTCTCCTCTCCTCTCTCTCTCCTCATCTCCTCTGACTCTGACTCTGACTCTGACTCTGACTCTGACTCTGACTCTGACTCTCCTCTCTTCTCTTCTCTTCTCTTCTCTTCTCTTCTCTTCTCTTCTCTTCTCCTCTCCTCTCCTCTCCTCTCCTCTCTCTCTCTGGGGGTTGGAGGGAGGGACGGAGGGGGACTGCTCTGTGGCTCTGCCCGGGAAAGCCAACACAGTGTCCCCTCACCCCCCTCCCCATCTCCCTCCCCTCCCCCTCTCTCCCCCCTCTCGGCCTCCCCCTCCCCCCCCTCCCTCCAGAAGAATGGAGCGCTGCATTCCGCCAGCCTAGAGACCATTCCTCTTTCACACAGGCTCTGAGAGTGACAGCCCAATTAGAATGACAATAGACCAGACCCACCCCTCTCCTCTCTCTCTCTCCCTCTCCTCTAATAGAGTGACTCTCTCTCTCCCCCTCTCCTCTCTCTCCCTCACTCTCACCCTCACTTCTTCTCTCTCTCTCTCTGCCCCCTCTCTCTCCCACTCTCCCCCCCTCTCTCTCTCTCTCTGATCTCCCCCCTCTCTCTCTCTGCCACCTTTCTCCAGTACTCTCTCTCTCTCTCTCTCTCTCTCTCTCTCTCCCTCTCTCTCTCTCTCTCTCTCTCTCTCCCCGACCTCTCTCTCTCTCCCCCTCTCACTCTCCTCCAATATTCTCTCCCCCCCCCCCCCCTCTCTCTCTCCATTCAGTCCACTGCCCTCAGTGACAGTTCTGGGAGGGACGGGGGCCAGCGATGCTGGCGGCTGATTGGTTGGCGTTATTCACTCTGTTTTTACATCCCAGTGAGTTGTGCTTACGAGGTTTTTTTAAACTCTGCACACACACTCTCTCACACACACACACTTTTACACACACACATACCCACCGAGCACACACACATTTTAACACACACACACACACACACACACACACACACACACACACACACACCGCATCCACACTTTTACACACACACCCAGCGCTCACACACTGTGAGAGGGAGCGTGCGTGCAGAGATTCTCACCCCAGAGGGACTTGTCTTGTGTGGCAGCGTGAGTACCTTCCTCTCCTCTCCTGTCCTCTCCTTTCTTTCCTCTCCTCTCCTCTCCTCTCCCCTCCTCTCCCCTCCTTCCTCTCCTCTCTCCTTCTCTCCTCCCCTCCTTCCTTTTCCTCTTCTTCCTCTGTAGATAACAACGCTG
>NC_139662.1:16284978-16288633 GCF_951799395.1 Argentina silus
CGTCACACACACACACGCACACACCCACACACACACACACACACACCCACACGCACACACACAATGAACGTAAACAGCACTGTTCTAGCACCCAAAGAGGCTGTAGTTCTATAAATACACTTACTGATCCTTTCCTCTCCTCTCCTCCTCCCCTCCTCTCCCCCCCCCCTCCCCTCCCCCCAGGGTAAGGTCCGTCCCCAGGCGGAGATGGACTGCGTAGAACACCTCAACAACCAGCTCAGACGTCACCGCCGCCACCGCCGCATCGCCAGCGCCCAGCAGCAGAGGGCAGCACTGAGGCGCATCCGCCAGCTGCAGCAGACGGTACCACACTGCCCTCTGTCTGTCTGTCTCTGCGTGATCTGCGGGGTTCAAACCCTGGACTGTACGCCACTAGACAGAGTTAGCCCAGTGATCTAAAAGCTAGGCATGAGCTTGAGTCTCAGACAGGTGAAACAGTTGAATGATGATATCACTCTAGACATGGATATAGATAGAGAAGGGAGGCAGGGAGAGAGGGAGAGAGAGAGAGAGACAGGGAAAGAGAGAGGGAGGGAGGCAGAGAGGAAGGGAGGGAGGGAGAGGAAGAGATGGAAGGAGGGAGAGGGAAAGGAGGAAGAGAGGGAGGGAGGCAGAGGCATAGAGGGAGGGATTCAGAGAGAGAGAGAAAGAGTTTGTGTGTTAATCGTCCCTTGTGTGTGTGTGTGTGTGTGTGTGTGTGTGTGTGTGTGTGCGTGCGTGCGTGCGTGCGTGCGTGCGTGCGTGCGTGCGTGTGTGTGTGTGTTCCAGCCTGATGTGCAGATCATCCACAGAGAGAGGACCCAGGGTCAGATGGTGACCTGGACCGGGCCTGGGTTCGCCCGGGTCAAAGACGGTGCCGGCCTCGTCTTCACCGTGGACAACATCCCTCACGCCATGGAGTACGACATCATGATCCGCTACGAGCCTGAGGTACACATGCACGCACGCACGCACGCACGCACGCACACACACACACACACACTGCTTGTGTTTCTATATGGCTAGTCCACAGAGCCATATGGAGCTATGTCTGACCCTGTGTGTGTGTCTGTGTGCACGCGTGTGTGTGTGTGTGTATCTGTGTGTGTGTGTGTGTGTGTGTGTGTGTGCATCTGTGTGTGTTTGTGTGTGTGTGTGTGTGTGTGTGTGTGTGTGTGTGTGTGTGTGTGTGTGTGTAGTCTACAGAGGACTGGGAGGTGATAGTGAGCGTCACCTCTCTGCTGCTGCCCACCAGCGCCCGCTGTGGAAACCTGCTGCCAACGGAACAACTCTACACTGTTACACTGCCTCACCATAGGAGGTAGGTTATGTGTGTGTGTGTGTGTGTGTGTGTGTGTGTGTGTGTGTGTGTGTGTGTGTGTAAAGCCACTATTTGGCCGTGTTCTCTGTTCTTATTTAGTAAACTCTCCAGCTATATTTACTCTCCCCTGATTGGCTGATAAGCAGCGATATCTGAACATTCCATAAGGATTACGTTGAATTCCACTGTTCTGATAAGTTCCAAACACATACACACACACAGACACACAGACACACACACACACACACACACACACACATACACACACGCACAGTCACACACAGGTTGACTGGGTTCTCTGCTGATGGTGGAGATAGCGCCATGCCAAACGATAACGCATGACTGATTACACTGGTAAGCTTTATTACCCATGGTTCCTCTGGGTTTGGCTCCTGGCCAGGGCTGTTCACACACACACACACACACACACACACACACACACACACACACACACACACACACACCCCTCTCTCCTCCTCTCCTCTCCTCCTCTCCTCCTCTCCTTGTCATCAGTGTTTGTTCTGTTGTACTCTTTGTGTTCAAAAGTCTTTCACTGTCAGCCATCACCATGGAGACAGTCAACCCAACCCCCCCTCCCCCTCCGTACACCCCCCCACATCCCTCCACCACACCTTAGTTTAGACAGATGAGGTCATTGCTGTAGTGACATCACCAGAGGAGCTGGCTGGAGTTCAGAGAGAAAACCTCTGTTCTCCTTCCTCTCTCTCTCACACACACACACACACACACACACACACACATCCCTCCATTCTCCAACAACTGATGTGGAACTAAGAACCCCTCCCAGCCCCCCCCTCCCAGCCCCGGATCTGACTGGCTCACTGGACCATGATGCTCCCGCTGGGCTCGCTTGTGATTGGTCCATCAGCCAGAACCAATTAGGAAAGCGACCCAAAACACAGACAGGGAGTCAGAAGTCAGTCAGGATACCGGGGGGGAGGGCGGGTTTGTGCCTGTGTCTGACTGTGTGTGTGTGTGTGTGTGTGTGTGTGTGTGTGTGTGTGTGTGTGTGTGTGTGTGTGTGTGTGTATGTGTGTCCTCAGGTACATCCAGATGCCTCGTCCGTTCTGTTTTGAGCCCAGTAATCGCTACGTGGTCGCTATCAGGTTCCAACGCTACGGAGTCTTACACAGACACCTCACGGCCTTCATCCTCGTAGACTCGGTGAGCAACACACACACACAAACACACACACACGCAGAGAACACACACACACACACACAGATACACGCATCACACACAAACACACACAAACACAAACAAACACACACACACACACACACACATACACACACACACACACACACACATACAAAGTGCATGTCAGCCAGACATGGTCTGACCATGGTGGCCTGAAAGAGAAGTGCATGTCAAGTTGTGCACAGTTTACTGCCTACCGAAGCTTGGTCATCTCTCTAACTCTGGGCTGCTCAAGTTTGAAAGAGGTGATCAGATACCGCCATCTAGTGGTCTGAAATAGAAGTGCATGTCAGTCAGATCTCTTACTGTGTGGGCTGCCTGTATTTGAGACTGTAGACATGTCCACTATCAATGAGACAAACTTCATGAAACAAAGGTTAGATAAAACATAAAATAATATAAATAATCCCTTCTTCTGTCCATTTCTCCCTCCATCTCGCCATCTTTCTCTCCCTCCATCTGTCCCTCAAACCCCCCATCTCTACCTCCATCTCTCTCTCCCTCCATCCCTCCATCTCTCCCTCCATCCCTCCATCCCTCCATCTCTCCCTCCGTCTCGCCATCTTTCCATCCCTCCATCTCTCCCTCCATCCTTCCATCTCTCCCTCTATCTCTCTCTCCATCTCTCTCTCCCTCCATCCCTCCATCCCTCCATCTCTCCCTCCATCTCTCCCTCCATCTCTCCCTCCGTCTCTTCTCTCTAGCTGGTGCTGATTCCCAAGTACACAGAGCTTCCTGGTTTCCAGGGTAACGAAGCGGGGGCGGAGCAGCGACGGGAGGAGATGATTCGCTACATGTGTCTGGACTCCTTCATGGCCACGCCCATGCCGGTGCTGGCAGAGATGTGCACCAAACTCATCTGCAGCATCTCTGCTCTGCTCCACGACGGAGCGCTGTGTGAGTACAAACACACACACACACACACACACACACACATACACACTCTGCCATTCTGCACGATGGAGCGTTGCATGAGTGGACAAATGATGAAATACATCTTGATGAAATACTGTTGTATAGTATATATGACTACTATATGAAATACAGTCTAACAATGCCCCCCCCCAACTCCCAGCCTGCCAGTGTGACCCCCAGGGCTCTCTCAGTGCAGAG
>NC_139662.1:16288833-16291333 GCF_951799395.1 Argentina silus
TCTGGCAGACACACGGGTCGTCTGAAAACCTGCGGTGGATTTTAGAGTCGCTTCTGCAGAACGAACTTTCACTAACTCGTCCTTTCTGTTGAAACCCTCATGTTTCCTTCAAGAGAAGTGACAGACAACTGGAGGTGCTATCGTTGTCTGCCAATACTTCTCTAACGTTTCAGCGCACTGACGTGTGTGGTGTGTTTTAGGCTACCTAAAACTTACCAACTAAGATAACGTATTTACTTACATGAATATCTTCTCGTCACTAGAGCGATAAAGGGAAGATATGAATGCGCACTTAATAGTGTGATGGAAATAACATTAAGAAAAATAAGATCAAAAATGTGATTTGTATAAAATTGTGTTTTTGTGATTTAAGAAAATCTATGTATACTTCTCATAACTGGCAGAATTGTAACAACATTATGATGATGATGAAGAAGACGAGGATGATGATCAGAAGCGTTCACTCAGGCTGAAGCGCTCGAGGGTCCGTTCCGAGCACGCGAGGTTCCGCAGCGCGGTTTCCGTCCACCAGGACTCGTGAGGACAGAAGTTTGGAGAGTGGTCGACGGACTTCTGACACCACCGCGAGCTCACCGCTCACATCCAGCTAGTTACCGAACTCTCGCATGGCTAACTACTGATGAGAACGACTGAGACATCTAAATCAGAGAAAAAAGTGTAAGTGATCGCTCTCTCACTATTTCTCACTCTTTCTCTCTCTATCGCTAACTCTTAAAATATTATAACTTTCCTCTCTAATGCCGCTTTAGTTTATTTATTTAGAATAAATCTGAGCGTGGTTAGTAACTTTTGGTTAGTTTTCAATGGAATAAAACTGCGTGTAAAAATATTTCATGTTATTTTGATGTGACGATTTTTTCAGGGTGATTCAACAAGTTAAATAACGGATGACCGTACAGCCAACATGCACACGTCAGTGGTGATGTTCGTCTCCGGTAAGTAGCTTACGGTGCCGCTGCGCTTTGAAGTTCTGATCTCAGTGAACATTGATCCGCTGCCAAGCCAACCGACCAGTGGCAATAAAAACCTGCCAATAGAAACATACTTGTATTGATTTGACTGTGGCTGCATGTTGAATAGCTCTGTAAATCCACCGTGTTTTTGTGAAACCTGATGAACACAGCCAATGCCAATGCGAGCCAACACGCAGTTCCCTGTGGGTCATCTCAAGCACTGGGAATACAGAGGAACCATTGGTGTGTGTGTGTGTGTGTGCGCGTGTGTGTGTGTGTGTGTGTGTGTGTGTGTGTGTGTGTGTGTGTGGTTGTTGGGGCAGAGGAGAGATTGGGGCACAGGGGGTACGATACAGTAGCGAGAGAGGGGATGATACTTACAGACAGAGAGAGAGGGACAGAGTGATGGGGTGATGGTTACAGAGAGAGAGAGATGGGGTGATGGTTACAGAGAGAGAGAGATGGGGTGATGGTTACAGACAGAGAGAGAGAGAGAGAGAGAGAGTGATGGTTACAGACAGAGAGAGAGAGAGAGAGATGGGGTGATGGTTACAGACAGAGAGAGATGGGGTGATGGTTACAGAGAGAGAGAGAGAGAGAGAGAGAGAGTGATGGGGTGATGGTTACAGAGAGAGAGAGTGATGGGGTGATGGTTACAGAGAGAGAGAGAGAGAGAGAGTGATGGGGTGATGGTTACAGAGAGAGAGAGAGAGAGAGTGATGGGGTGATGGTTACAGAGAGAGAGAGAGAGAGAGAGAGATGGGGTGATGGTTACAGACAGAGAGAGAGAGAGAGAGATGGGGTGATGGTTACAGACAGAGAGAGATGGGGTGATGGTTACAGAGAGAGAGAGAGAGAGAGAGTGATGGGGTGATGGTTACAGAGAGAGAGAGTGATGGGGTGATGGTTACAGAGAGAGAGAGAGAGAGAGTGATGGGGTGATGGTTACAGACAGAGAGTGATGGGGTGATGGTTACAGAGAGAGAGAGAGAGAGAGATGGGGTGATGGTTACAGAGAGAGAGAGGGATGGGGTGATGGTTACAGACAGAGAGAGAGAGAGAGAGAGAGAGTGATGGGGTGATGGTTACAGAGAGAGAGAGAGATGGGGTGATGGGGTGAAGGTTACAGAGAGAGAGAGAGATGGGGTGATGGGGTGAAGGTTACAGAGAGAGAGAGAGATGGGGTGATGGTTACAGACAGAGAGAGATGGGGTGATGGTTACAGAGAGAGAGAGGGATGGGGTGATGGTTACAGACAGAGAGAGAGAGAGAGAGAGAGAGAGAGAGATGGGGTGATGGTTACAGACAGAGAGAGAGAGAGAGAGATGGGGTGATGGTTACAGACAGAGAGAGAGAGAGAGATGGGGTGATGGTTACAGACAGAGAGAGAGAGAGAGATGGGGTGATGGTTACAGACAGAGAGAGAGAGAGTGATGGAGTGGTGGTTACAGACAGAGAGAGAGAGAGAGAGAGAGATGGAGTGGTGGTTACAGACAGAGAGAGAGAGAGAGATGGAGTGGTTGTTA
>NC_139662.1:16301333-16378833 GCF_951799395.1 Argentina silus
ACTACAGCGGCTTCTAACACGCCTAGCTCTATACTACAGCGGCTTCTAACACATCTAGCTCTATACTGGAGTACACACAGCCCTATACTAGACAATTCCCATTCCTTAGTACACAGCACATCAAGACATATCCCAAACATATAAAAAGTTATTTATTCTACTCTACTCCATTCTATCCATATTCTATACTCTACAATGGTTTTATTTACATATTTATTTGTCGTTGACAGAGACGTGTTCTCCTCTCCTCTCACACAGACATTCCGCCCGGCTGCCATGGTGATCGAGCGGTCAGCAGACTTCGGGCGCACCTGGCAGGTGTACCGCTACTTCGCCTACGACTGCCCCTCCGTTTTCCCCAGGATCTCCCAGGGTCCTTTGCGTAAGGTTGATGACGTCGTCTGTGAGTCGCGCTACTCGGACATCGAGCCGTCCACCGAGGGAGAGGTGAGTCTGATTGGCCAGAGGGAAACCACTCCATGCTGATTGGTTAGAGGTTAAACTACTCAATGCTGATTGGTTAAACTCCCCCCACCTTTGCCTGAGATGTCCATCTGTATGTGACTGATGGGGTTTGAACCCAGGTCTTCTGTGCAGCACAATACTGTGTTAGCCTGTTGTGCTGAAGCCAAGGCTTTATTTATACATTATATCTCACCCACCCCCCTCCCTAACCCTCTAGGTGATCTACAGAGTTCTGGACCCTGCCATCAGGATCGAAGACCCCTACAGTCCCAACATTCAGAGTAAGTGACCCACCCACACGCCATCTCCCACATGTCATCTGGAGAGATGGAAAGATGGAGAGAGGGAATGATGGAGAGATGATGAGATTAGAAGAACAGCTGCTTAAGTCTCTCCCACTAAGGCTGTCCCTTTAGTTTAGACTGGCAGGACCACACGGTTCTCTGTGTGTGTGTGTGTGTGTGTGTGTGTGTGTGTGTGTGTGTGTGTGTGTGTGTGTGAGTTGATGTGTGTGTGTGTGTGTTGTTCCAGTAATAAGAACAGTGTTTCCACTGTGACATCACTTCTATGTTCTGGGAATTCTCCCTCTCTTTTTTTAACTTTGTCTGACAGAGAGGGACCAGGTTTACAGGTTTTAGCTGTGTTTTAGCTGTTACAGGTTTTAGCCTAACATGTTAGCCTAGTATGTTAACCTAGCATGTTAACCTGGTGTGTTAGCCTAGCATGTTATCCTAGCATGTTATCCTAGCGTGTTAGCCTAGCGTGTTAGCCTAGTTGTTTGAAACCATTCCTCATTCCATTCCATGCATTAAAATGTGCACTACTGTTTAAATGACCATGAATCCGACTGGTGCTCCAGGCTCTCCGGCTGCAGACTGGTAGGCCTAACCAGTGGCTGGAGAGACTCACTGATTGTGCCCCCTGTTCTGGGAGAGTGGGAGTGGTGTTTATCACAGTGCTTGGAGGGAGAGAGAGAGAGAGAGAGAGGGAGGGAGGGAGGGAGGGAGGTATTTTAGCCTGTCAAGGTCCAGGGAACAGGAAAGCAGGAGAACAGGCCGGGTGTCTGTGTGTGTGTGTGTGTGTGTCTGTATGTGTGTGTCTGTGTCTGTGGGGGGGGGGGGGGGCAACAGCCGAGGTCCCATACTGTGCCACACCATTAACCCTCTCTGACCCAGAACACGCTGGGGCTCTGTCCCGCTCCACTGGCCTTGACTTCCTCCTGCTGGGTCTGTGTGTGTGTGTGTGTGTGTGTGTGTGTGTGTGTGTGAGAGAGAGATTGATTACTGTTTATAGAGGATCCTTTGTTCCTCTCTCTCCTCCTCACCTCTCTCTCTTCCTCCTCTCCTCTCCTCCTCCTCCTCTTCCTCCTCCTCTCCTCTGTGTAGACCAGTTGAAGATCACCAACCTCCGTGTGAACTTCACTAAGCTGCATACACTGGGAGACAACCTGCTGGACTCCCGTGTCGAGATCAAGGAGAAATACTACTACGCCATGTACGAGCTGGTCGTCCGCGGCAACTGCTTCTGCTACGGCCACGCCTCCGAGTGCGCCGCCATCGACGGGATCAAGGATGGCATCGAGGGCATGGTGAGAGAGGAGGGACGCAGTACCACCCCCTGGCTGTGTGGAGGAAGGCTCGTCTGTAAAGGCTGTTTTAACATCTCAGCTTTTACAACGTTACCTTTGACAACATGCAGCTGTACAACGTCTCCTGTGAATCTAACCAGAACCCTGACTCTAACCCTTACCGTGTCTGCGTGTTGTGTGCGTGGGGCGTGTGTGTGTCCAGGTCCATGGAAGGTGTGTGTGTAACCACAACACTAAGGGGTTAAACTGTGAGCAGTGTGATGACTTCCATAACGACCAGCCCTGGAAACCAGCGAAGGGACGCAACACCAACGCCTGCAAGAGTGAGATAAAATCTCTTTTTCAAGCGAGACCTGGTCTGACAAACTATAGACACACTTACAGTGCAACAGTTACATATAGAAACACAAACGTCATAACTACAAACAGCTGTCCTAATGACAGTTACACACATCTGTGATATTTGCGTCGACCAATGATGAGGATGATGATGGTGATGATGGTGGTGATGATGATGAGGATGATGATGATGGTGGTGATGATGATGATGATGATAACTGTTCAGTATCTGGCACCTCTCTGGATAATTCCATGTAGATAATAAGAGTAATTGATTATTGGATTAAACACATAAAAGCATGAGTCTTTGGCTTTGCATATCCATCATATCTATTAGGGTTAAACATCTCTCTTTGGCGTGTCCCAGAATGCACCTGTAACAGCCACACCAACCAGTGCCACTTTGACATGGCGGTGTACCTGGCCATGGGCAACGCCAGCGGAGGAGTGTGTGACCACTGTCTCCACAACACCATGGGACGCAACTGTGAGATGTGTAAACCCTTCTACTACCAAGACCCTGCTAGGGACATCAGAGACCCTGCAGCCTGCACTGGTGAGTGTGTGTGTGGGTGTGTGTGTGTGTGTGTGTGTGTGTGTGTGTGTGTGTGTGTGTGTGTGTTGAATATAACCCAATTGACAATAATTGTCTATTGTATTCTATTCTACTCTATTCTATCCTGAGGTTCTATTTTGAGGTTCTATTGAGGTTCTAGTTTGCGGTTCTATCCTGAGCTTCTAGTTAGATGTTCTATCCTAAAGGTTCTATCCTAAAGGTTCTATCCTGAGGTTCTATCCTAAATGTTCTATTCTGAGGTTCTAGTTTTAGGCTCTATCCTGTGGTTCTAGTTTGAGGTTTTATCTTGAGGTTCTATCCTGTGTGTCCCCCAGCATGTGACTGTGACCCGGACGGCTCTCTGAACGGAGGCATCTGTGACAGCCATGACGACTCCTCCATGGGCATGATGGCTGGACAGTGCCGCTGCAAGGACCACGTTGAGGGCCCGCGCTGTGACAAGTGCAAGGCTGGCTTCTTTGGCCTGAGCGCCGACAACCTCCGTGGCTGTCAACGTGAGTAGAGGAGAGAGGTGGGGGGGGGGAGAAGAGAGGAGAGGAGAGGAGAGGAGAGGAGAGGAGAGGAGAGGGGAGGAGAGGAGAGGAGGAAAAGTCATGACTCAGTAATGATCCGGTCTATGGTTGGATGTACTCCAACTTCACAGCAGTGTGGTTTATTTCACATGTACACACACACTCCAAATACACTTCAGCAGTTTATGAGTCAACCAGAATCACAGTGGACTAAATACATCTAGAGAGGAGTGTGAGGCGTCTGACCTGCCCCCCCCCCCTCTCCCTGCCACCCCCCAGCCTGCCAGTGTGACCCTCGGGGGACCGTGTCGGGCAGTTCCCAGTGTGACCCTGTCAGTGGAGACTGCTTCTGTAAACGCCTGGTCACTGGACGCAGTTGTGACCAATGTCTGGTGAGGAGACCCTCTACTAACTAACCCTAACTACTCTCTCTCTTAAGTAGCAAGTCAGTCTCCAAATTAATACCTTCGGGGGGATCGTTTCTGCAGACCAAAGAATACATTCTGTGTGAACGTGTTATCCAGCTATACTGGCAGGTGAATACGGAAGGCAGAATGCCAGAATAAGAAGCTGGTGGTGGAGGCATGAACCACCGACTTGCAACCTGAACGTTGCGGGTTCAAATCACTATTTTTCTTTTTGTGCTAATTCTTGCACGATCTCTCTATCTCTCCCTCTCTCTCTCTCTGCCAGAGCTAGGTCTTACATAGTGTATCACTTCCCCCTATAAGTCACCTTTTTTCCTGGTTTAGCTACCGGCCAGTGACAGTAACACTACCCAGGAATGTAACCCCTGCTTGGGCCTTGGTCTAAATTTAGCCTGGGGATTTCAGGCCTGTCCGGTTGGTGTTGGTTACATCAGGGCTATAATGTTGAGCTGTAGGCCGGGCTTATTATAACCAATAGAACGTCAGCTCTGACAATGACATCATGAAGACTCCGGAACAATCAAACAAGATGTAATGAATCATGCTGCCTCGTGTTGATACCTGTCTGTCCTATGCCCCGCCCCCAGCCGGAACACTGGGCTTTGAGTCACGACCTGAATGGCTGCCGAGACTGTGACTGTGATGTGGGTGGAGCCACTGACAACCAGTGAGTGTCATTTCTGTTATGGTTGGGTTCTACATCATAATACAACACTAAACATATTCAACCTTTATTCAGTCCCACATCAGAGACACAAAACGTTACTGATTACATGACAAGAGGGCATACATTGACAAGCACACAATACATACAATACACACACTACACACAAAATACACACACTACATACAATACACACACTACACAGTGTCAAAGGTAACATGTGTAATAGATTAGATGACATGTAACTACATGGTAACTACATGGCTACTCCCCTCCCTCCCCCCAACCTCCAGCTGCTCCATGGACAACGGCCAGTGTCGCTGCCGTAGTCACATGGTGGGGCGCCAGTGTTTCCAGGTGGATTCTGGGTATTTCTTCATGGCTCTGGACCATTACACCTATGAAGCGGAGCTGGCTAAACTGGCACAGGGCTGTACAGTGGAGCAGCGGGAGAGGCAGCCTGGGCGCCAGGCCTCATGGACGGGTACAGGGTTTGCCCGCGCCCCTCAGGGGGGCATCATAGAGTTCTCCGTCACCAACGTCCCCTATAGCATGGAGTATGACCTGCTCATACGCTACGAGACACAGGTACACTGATCAATGTGTGTGTATGTGTGAGTTCTGTATGTAACTGTCTCTGCTGTGTGTGTGTGTGTGTGTGTGTGTGTGTGTGTGTGTGTGTGTGTGTATATGAATATGTAATTGTGTCTGTGTGTGTGTGTGTGTGTGTGTGTGTGTGTGTGTGTGTGTATAAATATGTAACACTCTCTGATGTGTGTGTGCGTGTGTGTGTAGATGCCGCGGGACTGGGAGGAGGTGCGTGTGACGGTGGTCCGTCCGGGGCCCATCCCCACCAGCAGCCCCTGTGGAAACACCATCCCTGCTGATGACAGGCTGTCTGTCACCCTGCCTGCTGGCTCCAGGTACACACACACACACACACACACACACATATACATACACACACACACACACACACACACGCATGCACACATACACGCACATGCACACTTTCCCATTGAGGTAAGAGAGAGGCCTGGCCTAACAAGCTACATTAGATACCATGAAAGATAATCTAGCCACCTATTACTTAAAACATTACTTTTACTCTGTGTGTGCGTGTGTGTGTGTGTGTGTGTGTGTGTGTGTGTGTGTGTGTAGGTTCGTTGTGCTGTCCCAACCCGTGTGTTTGGAGAGAGGGGTGAGTTACCTGCTGCGTCTGGAGTTCAGTCGTTACCTAGATGGCAACAGCATCGTGACTGGTCCCAACGCCCCCAGCATACTGGTGGACTCTGTGAGTACAGCTGCTGTCTATCTGCCTCTCTGTCTGTCTGTCTGTTTGCCCTCTCTGTCTGTCTGTCTGTCTTTCCTGTCTGTCTGTCTGTCTGTCTGTCTGCCTGCCTGCCTGTCTGTCCTCCCTGTCTGTCTTAATGTCTGTCTGTCTTACCCTCTCCGGACAAGGTTGTTTATATGAAATTCAGTTAACTTCTGTGTCTGCCCCCCCCCCCCCTCTTTTGTCCTCCCTCCCCCCTCTCTGTCTCTCTCCCCCCTCCCCCTACCCTCTCCCACTCTCTCTGTCTCTGCCCCTCCCCCTCCCTCTCTCTCTCTCTCTCTCTCCAGATCTCTCTCCTCCCTCGTTACTCGTCTCTAGAGATGTTCATCGCCGGTGACCCCGCCTCCATTGGCAGGAAGCAGAGCTATGAGCGCTACCGTTGTCATGAAGGCGCCCAGTCTGTGACACGCCCCCTGATGAGCGATGTTTGTGCCAAGCTGGTCACCAGCATGTCAGCCATCATCAACGACGGGGCGCTGGGTAAACACACACACACACACACACACACACACACACACACGCACACACACCCACGTTAAAGAGTTAACTATGAATGTCGTCGTCGTCCCCAGCCTGCCAGTGCAACCCCCAGGGTTCTGTCAGCTCGGTGTGTGACGTCCGTGGAGGGCAGTGTCACTGCAGGTCCAATGTGATTGGCCGTCGCTGTGACCAATGTGCTCCGGGGACCTATGGGTTTGGACCTGCTGGGTGTAAAGGTGAGAGTCCCGCCCCTGGCCTCCTGTCAGCCACACCCACCCTTGGCCCCGACCCCCAAGCCCCTACTCCATACCCTATACACCTTACACCCTACACACTACACACTACACCCTACACACTCCTGGCCCTGTCCAGAAAAAAACACTACCCCCCACCCCATACACCATACACCCTACACCCCTGGCCCTGTCCAGAAACAACCCCCCCCCCCACCACAGGATCCTGTAGACACGCTGATTGCTCATCGAGAGTAGTGTAGACTACAGCTATAATCTAGCTGTAGTGTTCCCTCTGCGCCCTCTGCTGCCTCTCACCACACACTGACACACTCCCTCATTCCCTTTCTTGGTCTACCCCTTTCTCTCTCTCTCTCTCTCCCTCCCTCCCACTCTCCCTCCCTCCCCCAGCCTGTGAGTGCAGTCTGGAAGGTTCTGTGACCCGGTTCTGTGAGCAGCTGACGGGCCGGTGCCCATGTCGGCCCGGGGCGTTCGGCCAGCAGTGTGACGGGTGCCAGCCGGGCCACTGGGGCTTCCCTTCCTGCAGGCCCTGCCTGTGTAACGGACACTCTGAGAAGTGCCACCAAAGAACCGGGGCATGCCTTAGCTGCAGGGACAACACTGGAGGAGACAAATGTGACAGGTCAGTCTGTCTCTGTCTGCCTGCCTGCCTGCCTGCCTGCCTGCCTGCCTGCCTGTCTGTCTGTCTGTCTGTCACACCTGTGTCTGTCTGTCAGTCTGTCACACCTGTGTGATTGTGTGTTGTGGAGGTTAGGCATTCAGAGAAATATCAAAAGTACTGAACTGAAACAACATGAAAGGATGGGGAGGACAAAGTGATGCGTTACTAAGGCGTTGCTATGCCATTGCTGTGACATCCAAAGCTGTGTGATTGATACACCTACTGCTGTGTCTCCAGGTGTGCCAGTGGTTACTACGGCAACCCGGTGCTGGGCTCAGGTAACGGGTGTCGGCCGTGCCCATGCCCAGACGGACCGGATAGTGGGCGCCACTTTGCTGCTTCCTGTTACCAAGACAACCGCAACAGACAGGTGGTCTGCAACTGTAACATGGGGTACACAGGTCAGCTCACACCTTAATCTCTCCTCTTCTTCCTCCTTCTCCTCCTCCTCCTTGTCTTCCTCAGTCAGGGAGGATGATGAAGAGCAGTGTGATCGTGTTTGCATGAGTGAATAGATGCAAGGCATGTCTCCATGGCATATAGTGTCTTTGAGTACTGAGAAAAGCCCTATACAAAATAAATGCATTATTATTATTATTATTATTATTATTGTTATTGTTATTATTATCACATACCCAGAGCACTTCACAGGTCACATACCCTCCAATGGCCAGTACATCTTGTCCATTATAAACTCCACCTCCACTCTCCACGTTCTATCCATCCAAATATCCCTCCTTTCCCATCAACCTCTCCTTTTTCTTTTGATGCCTCCTATTGGCTGCAGGTTCCCGCTGCGAGGAGTGCGCCCCCGGTTACTACGGCAACCCGTCGCAGCCTGGTGGCCGGTGCCAGCCGTGCAGGTGCAGCAACAACATCGACCTATCAGACGCGGAGGCATGCGACCGGCGCAGCGGGGAATGCAGGAAGTGTCTCTACAACACAGAGGGCCCCGACTGCAGCGTCTGCAAGAGTGGTTACCATGGAGACGCCTCACGACGCAACTGCCGGAGTGAGTGTCGCCCGTAGAAATAGACTGAGTAGAAATAGAAATAGAATGAGTAGAACGCACATGCCCATTGAATTGCTATAGTCTGAGGGACCATGTCCGTTCTACTCTATTCTATTGGAAGGAAAATAACAAGAGTGTGGTTGTTGCAAGGGTGCATTGTTTATGCTAGCCATAGAAATAGAATGAATAGAATGCCCATTCAAATCAACATTGCATGGTGGGTCGGCCATCTTTTGGTATACCATTTGGAAGTTTTAGCTTACAGCTTTATTAACAACCAACTCAACTCAGCTGACATTCAAATGTTCAGTCAAATGATGCCGCTTCTGAATTTGTAGCTTCTCCGCCATGTGCTCTACACGTGGATTAACAATGATTACCATGGCAATTATGTATTACAATTCCATGTCGACCATGGCTTTCACTGTTTTTTTTTACCTTAAAGGGATACTTCCAGGGATACTTAACTTCAAATTACTACGTCACTTATTTGGTGCCTTACCCTGAAAAGGACTCCCAAGGAGTCTAAGGATTACCCAACATGCATTTCTTCCCCCCGCCTCCCTCCAGAGTGCACGTGTAGCTTCCTGGGGACGGAGCGGAACCAGTGCCAGACGCGTGATGAGTGTGTGTGTCAGCGTGCCAGCGGCCAATGCCAGTGCCTCCCCCACGTCATCGGGCTGACATGTGACCACTGCGCCCCGAACTTCTGGAACCTGGCCAGCGGGCGTGGCTGTCAGGCCTGCGGCTGTGACCCCAACAACGCCGTGGCCTCCACCTGCAACGAGGTACATACCGTAGCCATGACAGCAAGTCTTGTTCCGTAAACCCCCGTCTCCGTGACAGCCAGGTGCGTGCTGTAACCCCGTCTCTATGACAACGTGGTACGTTGGTCCACGGTAATGTGGAACAGGAAATCGTGTTAGTCATATGTGAGGTGTGTGTGTGTGCGTGCATGGTGTTTGACCTTCAACCTCTCTGCCCCCCAGTTCACAGGGCAGTGCCAGTGTCGGGACGGCTTCGGAGGGCAGACCTGTACAGACTGCCAGGAGAACTACTGGGGAGACCCCCGGAGCCAGTGTCGAGGTGAGCCCCCCCCATATCAGCCTGATACACCATCAGAGGACAGCCCCCCCCCCCCCCCAGAAAACTGTCATATCAGCCCCCACACAGCCAACAGCCGCTTACATACAGCTACTGACATTGAAGGAATTAATACATTTCTTGAATCGCTTTTTTAAGATGTATTAAATAACAGTAAAGCTTTTGATTATTGAAAATACATACTGTATTGTTGTTATTGTTCTCCAAAACATCAAACACCAAGTCATCTTTTTCTCAAGCATATACACTGTGCTAACCAATGACTTCATGCCTCCCTCCCTACCTCCCTCCCCAGGCTGTGACTGCGACCCCCGGGGCATCGAGACGTCCCAATGTGACAGGGCGACAGGCCACTGTGTGTGCCAGCAGGGGGTGTCGGGGGTGAGGTGTGACCAGTGCGCCCGGGGCTTCTCTGGCGTCTTCCCCAGCTGCCAGCCCTGCCACCAGTGCTTCGGCGACTGGGACCGCATTGTGCAGGTCAGGGTCCACTGGGTTAGGGTTCGGTTGTGTTAGGGTTAGGGTTCGGTTGTGTTAGGGTTAGGGTTTGGTTGTGTTAGGGTTAGGTTGTGTAAGGGTTAGGGTTCGGTTGTGTTAGGGTTAGGATTTGGTTGTGTAAGGCTTAGGTTGTGTAAGGGTTGGGGTTAGGTTTTGTAACACCATCTCTCTCCTGGTCTCTCAGGACCTGGCAGTGCGTACCAAGGCCCTGGCCGAGCGGGCGCTGGAGATCCAGACCACAGGGCTGACGGGAGCCTATGAGAAGGCTTTCAGGGACCTGGAGGACAAGCTGGCGCAGGCGCAAGGCATCGTTAACGCCCGCAATGCCACGGCCGAGGCCATCAACACCCTCATGGAGCTCATCAAGGACCTCAGGTACGTCAACAGACCGACTGGCTGGCTGGCTGGCTGACTGACTGGCTGGCTGGTATATGCAAAGTATAGAATGACCTGTACAAAAACATGTCTCCCCTCCCCTCCTCCTCCCCCCTCCCCCCCCTCCCCCCCTCCTCCCCCAGGTCTCATATAGGTGAGACGACAGACACTCTGACCCAGCTGGAGGGAGATCTGACCAGTGTCCAGGAGGGGAACTCCCAGGCGGGGAAGCAGCTGAGCGCTCTGGAGAGGGAGGCCAAGGAGCTCAACCTCACCTCAGAGCAGCTCCACACACAACTGGACCTCCTCAAGAACTCCAACTTCCTGGGTAAGCTGACACCTTACCCCGTTCTCCTCCTCCTTTCCCTCCCCCCTTCTCTCCCTCCCTTGTTCTCTTCTCCCTCCCTCCCCCGTTCTCCGACTCCCCTGTTCTCCCCTCCCTACCCCATTCTCCCCTCTCTCCAACTCCCCTGTTCTCCCCCCCTGTTCTCCCCCACCCTGGCGCTCATATATTCACTATGTTGTCTCGAAGCCCATTGGTAGTTGGTGTGTGTGGTCTCGAAGCCCATTGGTAGTTGGTGTGTGTGGTCTCAAAGCCCAATGATAGTTGGTGTGTTTGAATGCAAAGAATGCCTAGACTCTCTGGCCCCTCCCACTCTCCCCTCTGGCCCCTCCCCCTACTCCCTCTGGCCCCTCCCTCTCCAGGTGCCTACGACAGCATCCGCAGCTCCCACAATAAGTCACGTGACGCCGAGCGGCGTGCCAACCAATCAACCACCACCACACCCAGCACAGTCAGCCAATCAGCAGACACCCGGCGGCGGACGGAGAGACTCATGTCCGCCAAGAGAGACGACTTCAACCGCAAGAATGCCGCCAACAAGCGCGGCCTGGGCGACCTCAACACATACGCTCAGGCCCTCGACATGAAGAAGATCAACGAGAAGGTGAAGCCTGCAGAATCTAGTCTGTCTATATCTGTAGTCAGGCTATAAATAGCTAACCACCTACCTGTCTACCTGTCTACCTGTAGTCAGTCTATAATAAAAACTACAGAATCTAGTCATCTATATCTGTAATCAGCTCCACTGTACTGTAGGTTAACACTCCACAATCTAGTCAATGCAGATCTAACTGTCTACCTGTCTCCCTGACTACCTGTCTCCCTGACTACCTGTCTACCTGACTACCTATCTACCTGATTACCTGTCTACCTGACTACTGGGAGTCTATCTGACTACTTGACCACCTGTCTACCTGACCACCTGTCTCCCTGTCTACCTGACTACCTGTCTACCTGTCTGATATGTCTACCTGACTACCTGTCTACCTGACTACCTCACTACCTATCTACCTGTCAACCTGTCAACCTGTCTACCTGTCTGACCAGGTGTGTGGAGCTCCCGGCGATGCCCCCTGTGGAGAGAGCCCGTGCGGTGGTGCGGGTTGTCGTGACGACGAGGGCAAGAGGCACTGCGGGGGTCTGAACTGTAACGGCGCCGTGGCGATGGCGGACAACGCGCTGGAGAGAGCCAAACACGCCGAGAAGGAACTGAACAATGCCATGGGGGAGGTGGAGGGGCTGTCGGTCAAGGTGAGGGGGGGTGGCGGGGCTGTCTGTCAAGGTGAGGGGGGGGGGTGGAGGGGCTGTCTGTCAAGGTGAGGGGGGGTGGAGGGGCTGTCTGTAAAGGTGGGGGCTGTCTGTCAAGGTGAAGGGGGGGTGAGGTGGAGGGGCTGTCTGTCAAGGTGGGGGGGGTGGGGGTGGGGGCTGTCTGTCAAGGTGAGGGGGGGGTGGAGCGGCTGTTTGTCAAGGTGGGGGGGGAGAGGTAGAGGGGTTGTCTGTCAAGGTGAGGGGGGGCTGTTTGTCAAGGTGAGGTGGAGGGGCTGTTTGTCAAGGTGGGGGGGGGGGGGCTGTTTGTCAAGGTGAGGGGGGGGTCCTAACAGGGGAGACTGATTTCATTGGTCAAGCCTGTGTCCAACCCCAGGTGGCAGAGGCTAAGAGCCAGGCGGAGGAGGCCAGGGGGCGGGCCCAGGCAGCGCTGGACAAGGCTGCCAGCACCAAGAGCAAGGTGGAGCGCTCCAACAACGACCTCCGGGACCTCATCAAACAGATACGAGACTTCCTCATGCGTGAGTTAGCCACAGGAGAGTGTGTGTGTGTGTGTGTGTGTGTGTAGACTGATATGAACATCAGCCTGAGTGTGCGTGTGTGTGTGTGTGTGTTTCTGTAGACTGATATGAACATCAGTCTGAGTGTTTATATCAATGCGTGCGTGTGTGTGTGTAGAATGATACACCCATCAATCTAATCCCTAATCCCCCCCACCCACCCCAGAGGAGGGAGCAGACCCAGACAGCATAGAGACGGTTGCTAACCGCGTCCTGGAGCTCTCCATCCCGGCCTCGCCACAGCAGATCCGCCACCTGGCGGAAGAGATCAAGGACCGCGTCCAGCGGCTTTCCAACGTGGATGCCATCTTGGAACAGACGCAGGACGATGTCCGTAAGGCCGAGAGGCTCCTGAAGGAGGCCAAGAAGGCCAGGTGAGAGAAAGTGTGTGTGTGTGTGTGTGTGGGGGGGGGGGGGGTTGCGTGTGTTTGTGTGTGTTGTATAATAGCTCTAACCTGTGTGTGTGTGTGTGTGTGTGTGTGTTGCAGGAACCGTGCAGAGGGGGTGAAGTCGACAGCCGAGACGGTGCAGCAGGCCTTGGATGATGCTAAGACCGCTCAGATGGCAGCGGAGAAGGCCATCGCCAAAGCCAGAGAGGACATCGGAGACACAGAGGCTCGGCTGGCACAAGTACATAGACAGAGGGGAGACGGGGGGTGGGGAGGCAAGATTAGGGGTGTGAACATGTACTCGTACCTGGACTCATCGATTAGGAAAAATCGGTAGCTGTCCAGCTAACTTTGGTAGCTTGCTATTTTTTTTTAAATGTATCCAACCAGATGAGTCTCAGTGAGGAGAGAGGGGCCTGGTCCAAGACAGCCTGACAGAGACTCTCCTCCTCTAGACTACACTAATGACAGGACTACACTGATCATTCTACTAATATGATGGTTCCCTACCGATCCTACTGACTCACTCTAAAAGATATTTCACACATTTTCCACAATTCACAAAGTCAATAAAACAAAATCCATCACTTACACAACATCATGATCACAATCCCTCTAAAAGTTACCTATCAGAGCCGCCCATTCACCCTGTGACCAATCAGAGCCGCCCGTTAACCATGTGACCAATCAGAGCCTCTCCTGCCGCCAGATCGAGTCGGAGACGTCCAACAGTGAGAGTGACCTGAACGATGCCATGGATCGCTTAGGCAACCTGGGGCGTGAGATCGCCACCCTGAAGACCCAGCGAGCCAATAACAGCATGGCTGCAGCGCGGGCAGAGGAGACCGCCACCATGGCCCAGGACAAGGCCAATGAGGCCAAACAGGTGTGTGTGGACGTGTGTGTGTGTGTGTGTGTATGTGTGTGTGCATGTGCCTGAACGTGTGTGTGGACGCGGGTGTGTGTGTGTATGTGTGCGCGCGTGTGTATATTTTTTAACTCTCTCCTATCTGATCGATATCTGTGTGTGTGTGTGTGTTCCCTTTCAGATCCTGGACGGCGAGTTGACAGATAAGTACCATACGGTGCAGGAGCTGGTGGACAGGAAGGCCAAGTCTGTCCAGGAAGCCAAGAGGAAGGCAGAACGTCTGAGAGACGAAGCCAAGGACCTGCTCCAGGATGCACACAACAAACTCCAGAGACTATCAGGTGTGTGTGTGTGTGTGTGTTGGGGGGGGGGGGGGGGGGGGGGGGGTCGTTAGAGGACCGGGCTGTCTTTGTTTTAGAGAAACTGATACCAACACCCTAGGGAATATCTGGTGCGGCACTGCCCTCTAGTGGCAGAAATGTGTCACTGTATTGTCTGAATTGTGAATCCTGGCCACTGAGGAAAAGGGGGGGAGCAGAAGGGGGGAGAACAGCCAGGTGTGGTTATGATGGATCATATTTCATTTCAATTTATTAATTTGTTTGATACCATTCCATGCATTACAATGATAGTGTCTGTGTGTGTGTGTGTTGTATGTACACAGAGCTGGAGAAGGACTATGAGGAGAACCAGAGGACGCTGGAGGGGAAGGCCAGACAGCTGGATGGCCTAGAGGACAAAATGAAGGCCATCCTCAACGACATCAACAAGCAGATCCAGATATACAACACCTGCCAGTAACAGCCAATCAGGACCCGGCCAGCCCAACCAGTAGCCAATCAGGACCCGGCCGACCCAACTAGGAGCCAACCAGGACCCGGCCGGCCCAACTAGTAGCCAACTGGCACCTGGCTGGCCCCAACCAGCACTGCAGACACTTGGGATGTGAAACTAAACTACTACTGAACTCCAGATACACTCCTAGACCCTATAGCCCTGTCCTAGACCCTATAACCCTGCCCTATACCCTATAGCCCTGCCCTAGATCCTATAACCCTGCTATAGCCCTGCCCTAGACCCTATAGAACTGCTATAGCCTGAGAGAAGGGAAGGCATCTGTCCAACTACACTGTGTAACCATGCCTTATTATTCCCATGATTAATATAATGTTGTGTTGTCTCACTATGCTACTGTGTGATGCTCTCAGCTGAAGGCTACAAGTTCCACCTCGTTTCAGAGATCAGCCCAATTATGTGTTTCTAGACAATAGAACAACATGTTTACCAACACAGAACTGCCAAACAAACAACAACAACTGATAACTTTAGAATATCAACAATGCCAAAAGATAACTTATGAATATTGTTCTGGATAATCAATGAATAATCATCTGAATAAAGGCTTTGAATGTGTACCTAGTGTGGATGACCTCATTTTTAGCTGCAGGACGGAACTGCATCATGGGAATTGTATTTCTGGGAGATCCTACTATGAGGTTCGGGTGGAGAAGACTAGGTGGTTGTTAGGAGTGACCAGAGAGTCGACCAACGCGAAGGTATTTATACTGAGTCCTGAGGATGGACTCAGGGATCTGTGGTGCTGAGTAATGGAGGTGCTAAGGAATGGAGGTGACTACTGGGTTACTGCAGGACCCTCTGTCCCCCTCTCCCCGAGACAGAAGCCCCAAGCCCTGATATTAATGATGGTGGTACCAACCTCGGCCCTCTGATCATCTCTCCTGTCAATCACTCAGACTCACATTCAACCACTCAGCACTGGTGGCCGCCATTCTTTAGAGGAAATAGCAGTTCCAAAGGAAATGTCTCAACTAGTTGTCTTCTTTGTGCTAAACAATACTCCCTTGCAATCTCCCTATGTTTAACAGGCAATAGTGTCTCCCTCCCAATGCAGTATAGAGGAAGAACATGTGTGTCTATGCTCCCACCCAGGCTGAAGGCCAGGTGCGTTCTATTAACCAGTGTGTGCACCTGAGTTCTGTTATGCTGTTAGAGTTGTATTAAACCCTGTTATTGATAATAAAATTAAATTAAAAAACTACAGTCTCGATTGCCCACCAGTTCTACCGTGCCAATATAGAGCACGTGATCAATAGGCTCCATTCTGATACAGTAGGAACACCGACAGGTAAGGTTAATATGTAGCCAGACAGAGATGTGTTCCAAAATGCGTTCATAGAGCGTATAGCGTACTTGGTATACGCTCTAGGTAGAGCGCTAAAACGCATTTTGGAACACAGCCGATAAAACCAAGTGTCCCCCGCCAATTCACCCTCTTCCTGATACACCTGACCATATGACCTTGACACTGTCCTGGACGGCTGGGCTGAAACGCTCATTAACCCTGTCTGCACAACACAGCTCCACGAGTGAATTAGCACTAGTAAGGGAAGACAAGTTCCGGATTAATCGAACCTGTAAGCAAAAGTAGACAATTCCTTGTTCAAGCATTCTGACGTTGTAAGTACAGTAAAACAGTACATGGTATTTTACACCTGTATCAGGCTATGTACCTGTAGACGAGAATGAAGCAACCAAGACCAGACAACCATTTGGATAGGAACTCCCTAAAAACACCGGATTCCACCCGGTGGGCGGAGCTAGATGTACAGTGTGGATTTCGGTTTGGTCAGTTTTTGTTCCTAAACAAAGTGCGCGAGTCATTGCGCGAGGGCCGGTGAAGTAGGTTACAGGGGGGTTACATTTCTGGCCATTTAATACCTTACTTTTTATCAGTTACGTATATTCACAAACTATTCGAGATGGGTCCTGGATAAAGATAACATTCCAGAGAATATTAACACCGGAGTGCGAGTTTCGAATGCGAGTGAGCAGCGGCCCGCGGCCGTGCCACTGTGAGAGCTAGCGGCCCGGGCTGAGAAGTGAAACAGACTCGCAGATCATTGTCTAGTCAAAGAAAGAGAGACGAATCTCCAAATTGCTCAATCACTGTAAGTCATCAGTTATAGTTGTTGATTTTCATTTCAAGTGTTTTATACAACATGTCATTGGGGACCTTTGTGAAGATGCATTGTTTGCTTAGCTAGCTAAATTCCCCAGCTAGCTAAGCTTCTGTCAACGTAACTTGCTAGCTAGCTAATGACAGCCAACTACTTATCGAATGACAGCTAGCTAACCGTTAGCTAGCTAACCATGGTCGTTGGCCAGGGTTTAGCTATCAGTATAATATAATATTTATAGTTTTCACTGTTTAAATGTTGAATAGATTGATTATTGTGCAGCTATAGTCGATATCCATCTCAACGGGCCAATTGTCACTTTGACAGCTAAGTTAGCATGTTGCTAGCTAGCAATCTAAACCTCGCCGCATTAACATGATGACGCCATTGTGGATAAAGAAGACGCTCCTTTGCTGGCCAGTGTTATCTTGCCGGTAACGAAAATGTACAGCTGTGTAGCCATGTGTCTAAAGACATTGCGGTCTGCCTTCGGGTTGGTGATTAGCATAGCTGAACAATCCATGGCTTTAGCTTGCTAGCTAGCTAGCAAGCTATCTTTCAAGACCTTTGTTTGTCAACAGAGGCCACGACTTTAATTAGGCAAACAGCATGAAGCGTGACACCCATCAGAGTACGATGACATGTAGCGCCCGCACATTGTATAACTATTAAGACACTTGCTGCAGTGTGTGTGTGTGTGTGTGTGTGTGTGTGTGTGTGTGTGTGTGTGTGTGTGTGTGTGTGTGTGTGTGTGTGTGTCACAGTATATGTGTGTTAATGAAGTGCTGTAACTTGGGCCTTTGCTGCTACGACTGGAATTTTTTATGTTAAATGGGAGCTTTCTAAGTGTGTTTTAGTGGTAGTTTACCCTGTGTTTTCTAAACGTTTCTACTCAGACATCAAGTCATGACTGTTCGTCTGCAGAGAGCAGCACACTGGCATTCTAACTAGCTTCTCTTCCTGGTTCCCCCGCAGGCCCCCTGATTCTGTTCTGGGAGAGTTCTGACCCGTCACATCGCCAAGATAGCTGGCTCAGGGAGGAAGCGCCACACGTCAGAACCAGACCCCAGCGCCAGCGGCGCCAGCAGAGGCGGCGAGGCCGGAGACGGGCGGCCTGTCAGCACCAAGTGGCTGAGGATGGCGAGCAGCAGCAGCAACAGTGAGCCGGGCTCGGGCCGGCGGGGTGGCGGGGGGGATGACACCTCCAGCACCAGTAAGAAGAAGCAGAAGGACAGAGCCAATCAGGAGAGCCGGGAGGCCAAGAGGGCGGCGGCGGGGGCGAACGCTGACACCAAGAAAGGTAAACTAGGCTTTAAACCAGGTGACTTGGCCTATAGGAAGTCCTGTTGGCGACAAGATGACTCTAATAGAAGGGATGGAGGCTTGATAGATGACTGGAGATGAGTGGCAGCCTGGCAGGCAACAGGGTTTATATGGCTGTGTGGTAGTGCTACTGGTACAGCCGGAGTGTGTACTTGGGTCAAGCTTGTCTTGTAGTGCCTGGTGCATTTGTGTGACATGATCTCACTGCAAACGCCTGACAATGTGATGGTGCCTCTATACTGGCCACTAGTGGTGTTTGGATGGATGGTACTTCAAGGTTTGTGTTGATTTTAAAATGGAAATCCCCAATTTCTACTTTGCCTATTTGTGCTGTGCAGAAGAGCATGGTGTATCTGGTAAAGCTGTTGGGAGTAATGTCGGTGTCTTAGGTGCATAAATAATTTGTAATTATATTATTAAGTTGTAATGTGGGAAGGTTAGACAGAGCAGAGGCTGGCCAGGTTAGAGGCAAGCCGGTTAGAGGTCAGCCAAGCAGAGGCCGGTCAAGCAGAGGCCAAGCAGGGCCAGTAGTTTGTGCTGTGTATCAATGTCAGACCTGCAGATGACATCACTAATGGTTGGCTGCTGGAGGAAGCTGCATGTGCAATGGGCTTTTACATAACAGCTTATTCACTTCCTGATTGTCTCTATATACAGTTGAGATGACTCTCTTGTGAAATGTGCATTACATTGATATTCCCAAATATGTCTCTTGTAGAGTGGTTAGCCCTTAGCCCTTCATGTTTGAGAGAGAGAGAGATTTTAGATCATCCTTAGAGGAAGAAATGGTGATGCAGTAAATATCACATTTCCTGTCAGCCCTTGACCAAGAAAATACCCTTAGAATATGATGCCAGAGAGATGTCGAGTACAAAACAGTGAAAGACCTGGTCTATAGGATGAACTGAAGGGATGGTACATAGGCCTAGGTAAGATGTCTGCTTGGCATTAAGATGTGAAAACTCAGAGTGAATGAGGTCATGATAATGGCCCCATACCAGTCATGTTGGTGTGTAGCCTAGAGCCCTAGCTACGGTGGCTAGCTTACACTACTGTTAGCTGGTCTGTGTTAGCTGGTGTTTCCTAGCCGGTGGTGTTGCCTAGCCGGTGGTGTTTCCTAGCTGGTTATGTTTCCTAACTGGTGGTGTTTCCTAGCTGGTGGTGTTTCCTAGCTGGTGGTGTTTCCTAGCTGGTGGTGTTTCCTAGCTGGTTATGTTTCCTAACTGGTGGTGTTTCCTAGCTGGTTATGTTTCCTAGCTGGTGGTGTTTCCTAGCTGGTGGTGTTTCCTAGCTGGTTATGTTTCCTAACTGGTGGTGTTTTGTCGCTGGTGGTGTTTCCTAGCTGGTGGTGTTTCCTAGCTGATGTTTCCTAGCCGGTGGTGTTTCCTAGCTGGTTTTTTTTTCCTAGCCAATGTTTCCTAGCTGGTTATGTTTTGTAGCTGGTGGTGTTTCCTAGCTGATTTTTCCTAGCTGGTGGTGTTTCCTAGCTAGTTCTGTTTCCTAGCTGGTGGTGTTTCCTAGCTGGTGATATTTCCTAGCCAGTGTTTCCTAGCCGGTGGTGTTTCCTAGGTGGTGGTGTTTTGTAGCCAGTGGTGTTTCCTAGCTGGTTCTGTTTCCTAGCCAGTGTTTCCTAGCTGGTTATGTTTCCTAGATGGTGGTGTTTCCTAGATGGTGGTGTTTCCTAGCTGGTGATGTTTCCTAGATGGTGGTGTTTCCTAGCCTGTGTTTCCTAGTTGTCTCTCACAGCGCTAGTAGTCCACCCTCACTCTAGTGGGCTACGCTCTGCTTTGTCCTTGCTACACCCTGACTCACTGTACTGGTGCAGCACCAATCAGATAAAAACCAATGAAGGACAAAGATCGACCAGTGTTATTATTGACATCTGGTTCCAGTGCTGCGCTCATAACAGCAGTAGTGTAGTAGTGATCTGATAGCAGATATGGGTTCTGGCTGGGCTCAGGGCCAGGGGGCTGTGAGACACACACACACACACACACACAAACACACAAG
Organism: Argentina silus; assembly: GCF_951799395.1. NCBI lineage: Eukaryota > Metazoa > Chordata > Actinopteri > Argentiniformes > Argentinidae > Argentina > Argentina silus. Next base: position 16,321,358 of record NC_139662.1, read on the forward strand.
CTGAGCTGGAGAGGATCTGCTGTTACCTCTGACCTTTCACTCTCTCAGCAGCTGTGGGGGGGGTGGGGAGTGGAGTGGAGGAAGGAGTGAGAAGGTAGAGAGAGAGAGAGAGCGCGGGAGGGAGAGGGAGAGAGAGGGGTAGAGAGAAGGTATGTGTGAGAGCAGGAGGGAGAGAGAGGGGTAGAGAGAAGGTATGTGTGAGAGCAGGAGAGAGAGAGTGAGAGGGGGGTAGAGAGAAGGTATGTGAGAGTGAGAGAGAGGGTGTGTGTGAGAGCGGAAGGGAGAGGGAGGTAGGGACATATGGACAGGGGGGGAGTAAGACAAAACAACAAGGTTGACTTGGTAGTAGTAGCAGCTATTGTCGCCTAGACCAGTATAGACAGACAGGCTATCTGAGGCTCAGCGCTGACGGGGGAGAATGACCAGGCTTGAAACCTCCCTGCTCAGTCTGGCTCCACTATGAAGACCGGTACTGTATCTCTGCTGCCTCTGCTCTTCTCAGGCTGTATAGAGGCCAAATGATTGTTTGTTACTCGTCTTATTTTCTGTGGTTGTGGGTTTTGGCTGTTGCTGTGTTGGAGAGAGAGAGATCTTGTGATCAATGTATTTGGTAGCTTTGTGGGATGTGTACATGAGGGTCTAAATCTCTCTCCTTTCGTGCAACCTAGTGGAACGGCAGCAGACTACTAGTCTTGTACAACTATACCAGACTACTAGTCCTGTAGACTGGTGGAACAGGCTGTCTGTAGGTCCAGGTGTGTGTGTGTGTGTGTGTAGGCTGGTTCTCATGCAGCCCGGGTACTGGTGACCTGCCAGTGTTCAGGACAGCATCTTCCACATCACTGTTCTCAAGGTGCTCCCTGTGATGTGCTGAGTGGACTGTATTCCTTGTGTGTGTCGTGTTATGCTGACTGAACAATTTTCGTGTGTGTGTCTCGTGTTATGCTGACTGAACAATTTTCATTAGTGTGTGTGTCTGTGTGTTGAAGGAATCTGAATCTCAGGAATTGGTCCTGGTGTATTGGTGTCCTTCTTGAACTCTCTTTGAACTTCCAGTCATACTAGTTCAGTTGTAGTTGTTTGACCAACCATGTCAAAGTGTGTATGTGTGTTCTGCTGAGTGTAGTGTACCTGTCTGTCTGACTGTGTGTGTGTGTGTGTGTGTGTGTGTGTGTGTGTGTGTGTGTGTGTGTCTTTCTCTAGATGTGTTTGTGGACTGGAAGCAGAATGCCAACGAGGTGACGGTGAGGCTGCGCTGTGGAGATGGGGTGCAGAGGGTGGAGGATGTCAACACTACCTTCACAGACACACACTGCCACGCCCGCTTCCCCGGTGAGACACACAATCACACTCGCTCATACACACACACACACACACAATCACACAATCATACACACACACTCTTATTCTCACACACACACACACACACACACACACACACACAATGTCAGGTTGAGGAGTGTGCTGTGTGTTTCAGACGGCCGTGTGTGGGGCTGTGCGCTGCAGGAGGAGATTGAGGGTTCATGCAGCAGAGTCCAGTATAAAGACAAGGGCAGCTTCCTACTGCTGGTGATGCACAAGAAAATCCCCTTTCATACCTGGCCTTCCCTCATGGTGAGACACACACACACACACACACACACACACACTCTCGCTCTTTCTCGCACACACACACACACAGACACACACACACACATTCCTGCTCTCTTTCTGACTCACACACATGCACACACACACACACTTGTCTCTGGTTAGTGGAATCTTTGATGCATGACTGTTCTAACTCTGTCTGTTTGTCTGCTGTGTGTGTGTCTGTCTGCTCTGTGTGTGTGTCTGTCTTCTGTCTGTCTGTCTGCTGCAGCGGAAAGAAAAGGAGTCCCTGGCCCTGGAAGTGAAGAACGGTAAAGAGCAACCGCTTACGGTGAAGACAGAGAAGCCTGCCACTGAGACAGCTGACAGACCCAAAATGGCCGCACAGTCACCTGGCCCTCAGGCCCACGCGGAGCCGCGGCGTGGAAAAGCAGAGCGCGGGGTCAAGCGCACCATGAAGAACAAACCAGTGGACATCCCGGACTCTGGGGTGAAGGGAGGGGCGGGGGGAGAGGGGGGGGACAAACCTGCTGTCAGAGGGGTGGAGGCGGCTTTGGAACCCAGTGCCAAACGCACCGTCCGCCCCTCTAAGATAGTCACCAAGGACCCTGAGTCACAGCCAATCAGGGACGCACGCCCTCAGTCCGCAGCCAATGGGAAACCAGCACTCACGCCCGCCGTCCGGGACTCTCAGACATCCAGCAATGGTGACAACCGCACCCATCGCCGAGACAACAGCCAGCAACAGACCACAACTGAGGCAGCCAGCAGCCGCACAGCTCAGGTGGATTTGTTTAGCTGTTTCCTTGGTAACAGTGTGTGTGTGTGTGTGAGAGAGAGAGAATGAGAGAGAGAGATTGAGCTGATTTTAACCCATTATTGTTTCAGGTGAAGTTGAAGCCGGCTCAGGCCCCAGAGCTGAAGCCGGGGCCAGCAGTGCACAGCCTATCAGCAGCCTCCGTGCCCAGCGCTGGGGACCGCCTCCAGCCAGAGGACTCCACCAATGGGAGGCTGTCTGGTACAGAGAGGGGAGAGGTGGAGGCAGGGAGGACTGACGCAGGGGCTGGGGCAACGGAATGTGGCACATCTCTGAACCAGCAGCCACCACCAGGGGACCCAGGGACCTCCACTACCCAGCCCCCAGGCTCAGGACCAGGGGACCCAGGGACCTCCACTTCCAAGCCCCCAGGCTCAGGACCAGGGAACCCAGGGACCTCCACTACCCAGCCCCCAGGCTCAGGACCAGGGGACTCGGGGATCGCCACTACCCAGCCCCCAGGCTCAGGACCAGGGGAGGCAAGCCCAGATACAGCCACCCAGCTGGAGACCACCAAGGTTAGTTGTGGTTCTGTGGTGCTGCAGCTATGACAGGTACAGGCCCCTCTGTTCCTCTCCTCCGTCCTCCAATGTGTTCTGAGTAGGAAGTTAGTGGAAGACGGAGGAGATGAAATGGCCACAGTGTAGCTGACCTCCTCTACACACCTACTGAAGACACGCTCCCCCCTCGGGGACAGTAATGTTGATCTTGTGTTGACTCCTCCCCCAGCAGGCCCTGTCCAATCAGAGTAGCTCAGAGGAGGAGAAGAGGGACCAGTCCAAAGAGGAGGAGCCTCCGCAGAGGGAGCAGAAGGAAGGTCAGGGGTCACTATGTTTAAAGGGATGGTTGACTGTGTTTAAAGGGATGGTCCACTATGTGTAAAGGGATGGTCCACTATGTTTAAAGGGATGGCCCCCTGGCCTTAGACACCTGTATGGTACCTGTTTACTATGGTGGTAGCCCCGCCCCCTGGCTATTTTGTTATTTGGCGAGCTCTAGAGCCCATGGTATCGTATCATAAGGTTCTCTGAACATTGTCCCATGGTTGCGTTTACCCCCAGAGCCCATCGTATCATATGGTATGGTTGTCTGAATGTTGTCCCATGGTTTGTGTTTAGCCCCAGAGCACATGGTAAACCTGTCGTTTGTGAAGAATGACTCGTATGAGAAGGGCACAGACCTGATGGTGGTGAATGTCTACATGAAGGGCATCTGCAGGGACACAGCCAGGGTGCTGTTCAGAGAACAAGACTTCACCCTCCTCTTCCAGACCAGGTAACACAATTCACACCCTCCATACTAGCTCCTCCACCCTGCCCTCTAACTGCTGAGGTCACCGTTTTACAAACCTTGAAGCTCTTGTTGCAAGGTCAATTGCAATCCAACAATCACCTTTATTTCTATCACACTTTTTACATGTCACAAAGTGCTTTACAACAAGAAAAATACTTGTTGAACAATGTTGCATATTCATGGTGAGCTTTAATGATCTGTATGCGTCTCTCAAGCCAACTCTACTCCTCCCTCTCAGTGATGCTAACTTCCTGCGCCGCAATGCAGACTGCGGAGCTAACACTGTCTTCAAGTGGCAAGTCAAACTCAGGTAAGACTCAGTCAAACTCCTCTCCTCTCCTTTCTTCTCTTCTGTCCTTTCATCTCCTATTCTGCCCCCCCCCCCCCCCCCCCCCCCCCAAATCATGTGTGCGTGACCAGCCTCTGCCCTGTGTGTGTGTGTGTGTGTGTGTGTGTGTGAGAGAGAGAGAGAGAGAAAGACCAGCCTCTACCGTGTGTGTGTGTATGTGTGTATGTGTGTGTGTGTGTATGTGTGTATGTGTGTGTGTGTGTGTGTGTGTGTGAGTGTGACCAGCCTCTACCCAGTGTGTGTGTGTGTGATCAGTCTCTGCCCTGTTTTGTAGGAACCTGATCCAGCCAGAGCAGTGTAGCTACTCCTTCACAACGCTGCGCCTCGACATCACCCTGAAGAAGAGACACAGCCAGCGCTGGGGTGGCCTGGAGGCCCCCGCTATACAAGGTCTATATCCACACTCACACTACACACCCACACACACACACATACACACACACCTCATACTGATATACACACTGGTAATACTAGAGGCCTGTCTGTTAGCTTTTAGCTGCAGGTACTAGTACTAGGTATAGGTTAAATGTATGTAGCTGTGTTTGTACTCTGCGTTGTACAAGTTGAATAAAGACCATCTGAACCGACGGTGCCAATGTGATCTATTCTTCTGTACATGATCTACCATAACCTGACCTACCCATGACCCCTGACCCTGGCCGTTGACCACAAGCTCCCCTCCTCTGTTCAAGGTGCAGTGGGTGGCGCAAAGGTAGCTGTGCCCTCTACGCCGTCTTCCCTGGAGAAGAGCCAGGCGGGGGTCAGTGGGCACGCCCTGCCTGCCCAGGAGGAGCCTCCCCGCGTGGGGGAGGAGAAGCCCAAGCCTCCCCGGAAAGAGGACGGGGGTCTGGACACCGTAGGACCCCGCTCTGTCAACGAACACGTCCAGATCAAACAGGAGCCCTCCGTCACGGTAGGGAGGAGGATCACACGGGGCTAGCTAGAAGATGATGATTTAGGATTCAGGGTTAGTTGGAGATGGGAGAAGAATGAAAGATGGGATTTGATGTGTGTGTGTGTGTGTGTGTGTGTGTCCTCAGCCCAAGCCCACCTGTATGGTCCAGCCCATGACCCACGGGCCTCATAGCGGCAATGATCGCCCTGAGGAAGAGGAGGAGAAGAAGGTGTGTCTGCCAGGCTTCACGGGATTGGTCAACCTGGGCAACACCTGCTTCATGAACAGCGTCATCCAATCGCTGTCCAACACCAGAGAGCTCAGGGACTATTTCCACGGTCAGTCGGCCATCTAGACGCCATTTACAGTACATGACTGTTCTTATAGATGACATCTACATGACTCTTCTTATGACTGTTTTAATAGTTTCAAGTTTCAAGTTTATTTGTTACGTCTCATACACGAGTGCAGGGAGTAAAATTCTTGGGCTCGGTTCCTTGACAATGCAGCATACAAAATACAAGCAATACAAATACACAGTTGTGCAATGAGGTAAGGACAAGACAATAAGTGACATAGTACAATATAAGTGAGACAGTTGGACAGTGACGATTGTTGGGGACACAAGACAATAGACATGACACAATTGCAGTATAAATCGTAGAGTAAAAAAGTAAAGTGGTTCAGTGGAATGTCATTATTATTGCACTGTGCCGTTGGTGTAAGAGGTGTTGTTAAAGTGACTGTGTCCATTCTGTAGGTGTGCTGGGGGTAAAGTCATGGGTTTAATAGAGGACATTTACATGACTGTTCTAATAGACATTTACATACATTTACATGACTGTTCTAATAGACATTTACATGCCTTTACCTCCACCCCACTTCCACTCTCTACCATCTACCTTAACCCCCCTCTACCATCTGTTTGTGTCTGTGTCTGTGTGCGTCTGTCCCTCCTGCAGACCGAGAGTTTGAGAGAGAGATCAACTGTAACAACCCCCTGGGGACTGGGGGCAGGCTGGCCATAGGCTTCGCTGTGCTGCTCAGGGCTCTCTGGAAGGGCACCCACCACGCCTTCCAGCCCTCCAAACTCAAGGTGAGAATACACACCACACAATACCCCTACACATCCCTCTACTTCCTCTATCCTCTACCTCCACCACTCTTTACACCCTCTACCTCCTCCACTGCCTACCTCCTCCACCCTCTACCTCCTCCACCCTCTACCCCCTCTACCACTCTTTCCACCCTCTACCTCCACCCACCCACACCACCACCTCCACCCTCCAGCCTGTACCATACCACTGTGGACCAACTAGAGACAAACCAGCTAGTTTAACCGTCTGTCTGTCTGCCTGTCTGTCTGTGTGTCCCCAGGCGATCGTGGCCAGCAAGGCCAGCCAGTTCACAGGCTATGCCCAGCATGATGCACAGGAGTTCATGGCCTTCCTATTGGACGGCCTCCATGAGGACCTGAACCGCATCCAGAACAAACCCTACACAGAGACCGTCGACTCGGACGGACGGCTGGACGAGGTGTGGGTGTGTGGGTTTGGGAGTGGGTGTGGCAGCACAGTCATTTCAAGACTACTCTATCTGTCTTGTCTCCCTCCCCACTGAAAGATTTCAGGGAAATAACGTGTGTATCGTCTTAGGTGGTGGCGGAGGAGGCGTGGCAGAGGCACAAGATGCGTAACGACTCGTTCATCGTGGACCTGTTCCAGGGCCAGTACAAGTCCAAGCTGGTCTGCCCCGTGTGCTCCAAGGTAGCTGGGCTGAACACTGCTTCTGCTCTGGGGGAAGGGTCCCAGAAGCTTCACAGCACTACCATCAGGGTTTATCCAGCCCTCAATACCAAGCTATGTGAGAGCTCCCTCCTGTCCTATTGTGTTGTTGTACTAACAGTCTCCTCTTCTCCTCCTCTCCTCTCTCCTCCTTCCCCTGCAGGTGTCCATCACCTTTGACCCGTTCCTCTACCTGCCCGTGCCCCTGCCCCAGAAACAGAAGGTCCTCACCGTCTTCTTCTTTGCTAAAGAACCCCACAAGAAACCCATCAAGGTAGGTGGAGTCAAAGGTAGGAGGGGTCAGGTGGGAGGGGTCACAGGTAGGAGGAGGGAGGAGTCTATGATGTATTGTACTAATCCCTGTGTGTGTGTGTGTGTGTGTGTGTGTGTGCGCGTGTGTGTGTGCGTGTGTGCGCGTTAGTTCCTGGTGAGCGTCAGTAAGGAGAACTCCAGCACGGCGGAGGTTCTGGAGTCCATTTCCAGGAGTGTGAGGATCAAAGCAGAGAATTTGAGACTGACCGAGGTAGGAGAACCACAAGTCACTTGGTACTGACCCGACCCACAGCTCACCTGGTAGTCTGTTCTGACACGCAGCTCACCTGGTAGTCTGTTCTGACACGCAGCTCACCTGGTAGTCTGTTCTGACACGCAGCTCACCTGGTAGTCTGTTCTGACACGCAGCTCACCTGGTAGTCTGTTCTGACACGCAGCTCACCTGGTAGTCTGTTCTGACACGCAGCTCACCTGGTACAGTTCTGAAGGGGGTTAGGATACCCACAGCTGATCTGGAGGGGTTCACTTCTCTTCTATTGTTGTTGAATTTCACCCATTTTCTTTGTCCTGTCCTGCCAGGTGGTGAAGAGTCGTTTCCACCGCGTCTTCCTGCCCTCCCACTCCCTGGACACCATCTCCTCCTCCGACATGCTCTTCTGCTTCGAGGTGCTGTCTAAAGAGCTGGCCAAGGAGAGGGTGGTGCTGCTACGAGTACAACAGGTATGGTAGCCTAGCTTAACCTAGCCTAGCTAAACCATACTGCAGGTCTGGTAGCCTAGCCTAGCTAAATCATACAGCAGGTATGGTAGCCTAGCTTAGCCTAGCCTAGCTACACAACAGGTATGGTAGCCTAGCTACACAACAGGTATGGTAGCCTAGCTTAGCTAAACTATACAACAGGTATGGTAGCCTAACCTAGCTAAACTATACAACAGGTATGGTAGCCTAACCTAGCTAAACTATACAACAGGTATGGTAGCCTAACCTAGCTAAACTATACAACAGGTATGGTAGCCTAACCTAGCTAAACCATACATCAATGTGCTAACAGTAATACCTATCGAAAGAGCAAAATAACCGTACCTACCGTGTCTATCTGTGTTAACCTCTTTCATTCTCTCTCTCCCTCCATCTATCCATCCATCCCTCCCCCTCTCCAGAGACCCCAGGTCCCCAGTATTCCTATTTCTAAGTGTGCTGCGTGTCTGAAGCCTCCTGTCTCTGAGGAGGACAAACTGAAGCGCTGTACTCGCTGCTACAAAGTGGGCTACTGCAACCAGTGAGTCTAACCAAGCAATGCTAGCTAGCTGCAACCAGTGAGTCTAACCAAGCAATGCTAGCTAGCTGCAACCAGTGAGTCTAACCAAGCAATGTTAGCTCGCTCCAATGTCTCCCAGTCTTCATCCACATCGTCTCTATTTGCCCCTCCCTCCAGGGCGTGTCAGAAGAACCACTGGCCCAATCACAAGGTTCTGTGTCGACCCAACATGGAGAACGTGGGCCTGCCCTTCCTGGTCAGTGTCCCAGAGTCCCGCCTCACCTACGCCCGCCTGTCTCAGCTGCTGGAGGGATACTCCAGGTAGGATGGTGGTCTGTAGTCTCATTGACATACTCCAGGTAGGATGGTGGTCTGTAGTCTCATTGACATACTCCAGGTAGGATGGTGGTCTGTAGTTTCATTCACAGACTCCAGGTAGGATGGTGATCTGTAGTCTCATACATATGATTATACGAGGAACATGGTCTTTATGAATGTATCTGCCGTGTCAACCATATTTGGTGTATGTGCCAAATTGCCATTGTCTTGGTGCGTTGGTTCTATAACTATGTTCTCACCCTCCTCTCCTTCCCCTCCTCCCTCCCTCCCTCCCGCTCTGCCTGCAGATATTCTGTCAATGTGTTTCAGCCTCCGTTCCAGTCAGGCCGGACGTCTCCAGAGACCCCCCAGGGTCGAGGTGACCTCCCCTCCATGCCAGCGGGGACCCCCGAGGGTGTAGTGCCAGGTCTGGGGATGGAGGCCGTGGGTGGGGGGGCCGGAGACTCTGAGCAAGGGGGTCCAGCTGAGACACCAGCCCAGGCCTCGGCCCACCCCGCCAGGGGCCCTGACGCCCTCTCCTCCCTGGACCCCCAGGCAGAGAAGGAGACGTCGTGTGAGAAGGCAGTGAGGCCAGAAGGTAACCATGTTCCTTGCCACTGTGCCCTATGTTCTCCCCTCTAAGGGGGCTCTGGGAGTCTTTAACATGGCTTGCTGTTTGGAGGTCTATGGTTCAGTGTTAGTTCATATTTGTATTGTATTTATTGTTTATGTTCTTATTATATTAGTATATAAGTATTGTTCTTGTTGTAAAGTACTTTGAGACAATTGTCTTGTTGTAAAAAGTGCCATACAAGTACATTAGATTTGATCGTAGTGTATACTATGGGAGGTAGCCACGATGATACAACAGACCTACATCACTGTCTGAGGGAAAACCAATTAGTGTGGAGGGTGAATTTTGTATTATGTAATATTAATTATACGTTTTGTTTCTTTTTAATCGTGTGTGCGCGTGTAGCTGCAGTAACGGGGTACCAGCAGCCGTCAGAGTCGGCGTCCGGCCACGCCCCTCAGTTCTACATCTCCCTCCTGGACGCCAACAGCAAGGAGCAGAAACTGGAGGAGAAAGGTGAGAACACCTCTAGTCTACACTGACCTCTAGTCTACTCTGACTTCTAGTGACCTCTAGTGTATACTGACCCCTAGCCTAATCTGACCTCCAACCCTGGAGTCTCCTCCCCCCCCATTTTAAAAATGTAAATTGAAGTCTCTGTCATGCGCCAACAAATGAACTCTGTGTACTCAATCTGTTTGACTAATGACTAATCTCTCTCTCTCTCTCTCTCTAACCCCAACCCTAGAGGAGGCTGTGCTGGAGGTCCCAGAGGACGCCACTCTGGAGCTGGTGTGGAAGAACAACGAGCGTGTGAAGGAGTACGTTCTGGTCCGGTCCAAGGAGCTGGAGTACGACGAGGACCCGGGGTCGGCCAGCGAGACGGCCAGGGCCGGACACTTCACCCTGGAGCAGTGCCTCAACCTCTTCACCAAGCCTGAGGTCCTGGCCCCCGAGGAGGCCTGGTAGGGGCTACACACACACACACACACCTATATACACACACCAATACGCACACACATACTGACACACACACACACACACACCTGCACCTATACACGCACACACACACAGACCTGCACGAGCGCGTGTATATATGAGTATTCCCTACTAACTTGTCTCGTCTGGTCCAGGTACTGTCCTAAGTGCCAGCAGCACAGAGAGGCCTCGAAGCAGCTGTTGCTATGGCGCCTGCCCAACGTTCTCATCATCCAGCTCAAACGCTTCTCCTTCAGGAGCTTCATCTGGAGAGACAAGATCAACGACATGGTGGACTTCCCCGTCAGGTACACACACCACACATACATACATACATACATACATACATACATACATAGATACATACACACACACACACACACTTTACAAAACAACACAGTTAAATACAGAAATCAGTACATCATATAATCAACTAATTTGCCAGAGCGGCACCAGAACAACCAACTGTAATGTTTTTTGTCGATTCAACGACATGGTCGACTACCCTGTCACACCACACATACACACACCCCCGCCCCCCCAGGTCTGATGTGAGTGTGTTGTTGTTGTTGTAGGAACCTGGACCTGAGTAAGTTTTGCATTGGCCAGAAGGAGGACATGCAGCAGGCTCCGGTGTACGACCTATACGCCGTTATCAACCACTACGGGGGCATGATCGGAGGCCACTACACCGCCTACGCCCGCCTGCCCAGCGACAAGAACAGCCAGCGCAGTGACGTCGGTCAGTAGCTGTCTGTCTCTCTGTCTGCCTCTCTGTCTGCCTCTCTGTCTGCCTCTCTGTCTGCCTCTCTGAGTGGTCAAGATTTCCTCTGTTCTGTTTATAATACTGTTCATATCCCGTAAGATCACTGACCTGACTGCGTGTGTGTGTTCGTTCCCAGGCTGGCGGTTGTTTGATGACAGTACGGTGACCACCGTAGAGGAGAGTCAGGTGGTGACGCGCTACGCCTACGTCCTGTTCTATCGCCGCCGCAACTCCCCCGTGGAGCAACTGCCCCACTCTCTGGGCCCGCTGGGGGCGGAGTCTCCCACCGCTGCAGGAGCCACAGCCAACCAGGTGAGGGTGCCACTCTCTCTCAGTGGTGGTCACTAGACAGCCAGGCTGCTAGGGACACTCTCAGGTGGTCACTAGACGGCCATGCTGCCAGGGATGCACTCTCAGCGGTCACTAGACCGCCGTGCTGCTAGCACACTGAGGCTAAATCTAATACACTGGATGATTCTGGATGATTATTTGAACTGTATGTCCTTGGTTTAGGTTTAGGAGTAAGGATTAAGATGAGGTTCAGTGCTCAAATCATTTTATTGTAATTTTAAAGAGCCTTGTTTACCTCCGTCCCTCCCAGCGTGGCCTGATAGAGCCTTGTTTACCTCCGTCCCTTCCAGCGTGGCCAGATAGTGACTACACCCCATAGTCCTGAGGGACATACAGTGACCTATAGCAACACTCATGAAGTGCTCAGTGATTGGCTGCTGCTGGTAGTGTGATATCAGGGGTTAGGGTTTGGAGAGGGAACTGTGTAGTGTGGTTCATGTGGTGGTTCTTGATGATGATGACGCATTCTCGTATTATGGTTGATGTCCTAATGTGGGTGGGAGTGCTATCTGTGTTCAGAAACCTTTTGTGATTTGATTAGGTAACCATTTATGAACGTCAAAACAATTATGTGGGGCGCTCTACTTGTCTGTCTACTCTCTGCCACAGCTATGCTGTGTATGGGACATGATGTCATAGTTAGCTAATGTAGCTGTACAGTATGTACCTGAATGAAGATAACAAGCCTCCGTCTACCCTCTATCACTGGATTAGAGTGGAGAAGAGAGGATGGGAGAGGGTGGGGGTTCTAGGGTTAGGGTTCTAGAGAGTGTTCTAGAACCTTTCCCAGAAGCTGACACAGGTTTCCGCAAATCGCAGGCGTCTCTCATATGGCAGGAACTGGAGGAGGAAGAGGAGGGGCCTCACGAAGGCCCTGGCGGCCTGTTCCGCACCCGGCTGCGGAGAAGAGCGAAGATGAGGAGGGAGGAGGAAGAGGAGGGGGTGGAGGGGCAGGCGCCACGCAGACCCCGCCACAGGATCTCGGAGCATTCCGATGACGACTGTGTCCGATATTTTGTCCTGGGAACGCTGGCTGCTCTGCTAGCACTATTCCTTAACCTGCTCTACCCCCTGCTCCATAGAGCCCACTAGGGCTGACACACACACACACACGCGCCTTCATTGCATGCTTCATAGATACTAAAAGGTTGACTGCACATATGAGACGTCCATGCCAGTGTGTAGTCCTCTCTACAGCCTCTAGGTGGCGCATATTGTAGAATCTTCTATCTTCTAACTCTGGAACCTCACAGCTGTGGTTTCACTACCAGATTATATCTCCTGTCCGAGAGAGATGCTTTTTCATGGATATCTGAATGAGATTAGTTGTTAACTAAAACTATATATGAACTAATTAATACTGTAAGCTTGTTTTTACTATTTACTATTTGTTTCAACTATTTAAATCATCACGTATGACCCTATAAAGGACTATTCTAGGCCTTTTTCTAGGCACCAGGCAGGCCAACAGGCCTGACACATTCTCCCCTCGGTTGTCTTAGCTAGACCTGCCCACTAGGGGCCACTTATCCATCACTGAAGTCGATAGATAGATGGATGGATGGATGGATGGATGGATAGATAGATAGATAGATAGATAGATAGATAGATAGATCAATACGTACCTTGTTGAACCCCGACGGGAAATTAAGGCGTTACAGCAGCTCACTTCACAAACAACATCAACAAAATAAAGTGACAATAGAATAATAGAATAAAATACACACATTATATACAGTAAGAACAGTCCGGTATGATGTAACATCCTCTAGCCTGTACACACTCTGAAGTACACTGATGTCTGGTATGAACTCAGGAGAGAGTCTAAGACATAGAGGAGTCTAGGACAAAGGGAAGGAGATACCGTCCACCTTTTAAATGGTTATCTGATATGTATGTATGTATGTATGTATGTATGTATGTATACATGGACTATGTATGGCCCAGCCCTGATGTGATGTATTTTAGTTGTTAATTAAGCTTAGCCATGTCCTGGTCGGTCCTGACCCTGACCCAGTTCTGTTGTCCTGGTCCTGACCCAGTGCTGTGGTTTGTCACCAGTCTCAGGAGCATTGTAACCAGTCTCAGGGATATCAGTGTTCTGTCCTCTCTTTCCTGCAGGCAGGCTGTCACTCATTGTATGTCTGTATGAGTACGTCTCTCCATGTTTGAGAGGATCGGTCTGAGCAACGCGCTGCACAGAAACTATCTGTTGCAAAAGCCGACTAGCAGTTATGTGGAGATGAATGAGTGTGCAGTGATGAGCTCAGACCAATCCTCTTGAAGGTGGAGTCTGTTCTGCCTCAAACACATTGTCCTAGGCCTATGCAATCATGAAGGTATGCAGCAATTGAAGTCCATCATGTGTGTGTGTGTGTGTGTGTGTGTGTGTGTATATGTATTTTACACAGGTATAACTAGGACCTGTGTAATGATCTAGTCTTAGATTACCTGTATGGCTGAGCTGCACGTTGTTTTACACTGTAAAGGCATACCACTCTTATGTCAACATCAACTGTATGTTTAGTAGAAATAATGTATAGTAGAAATAATCTAAACTTGCTTGTTTATACTGTATAGAAATTGTTTTAAGATTTTTTTATGAAATATTAACGAAACTCCCATTGTATGAGCCACAACTGTAATCTTACCGTCACTTTGTCAATGAATTAGCTGCTTTTGCTGTATTTAAAATAAGTGGGAAACGGTTGTTTCCTTGCAATAACCTCCACCTTCATGCTGCTCTGATCAACACAACGTTGTAACGCTTTTTTAAATAAACTGTCAATCTCATATTCTAGTAATGAATGTTATTTTTCTGTCAGTTGATCTCTGCATTACTTGACTGTAGACATTCAGATGTTAACTGCCCTGCTGTTGGAAACTGATAGAGATGTGTTCTAAGTTGTTGTCGTTGTTGTTTAGTTTCTTCTGTTTTGTTTAGGTAGAGGGTTGTTAACACAGGTGTGGCCTACCTGGCAGGTAGAAGGTCGTTAACACAGGTGTGGCCTACCTGGCAGGTAGAAGGTCGTTAACACAGGTGTGGCCTACCTGGCAGGTAGAAGGTCGTTAACACAAGTGTGGCCTACCTGGCAGGTAGAGGGTCGTCTGGTGTGGCCTACCTGGCAGGTAGAGGGTTGTGTAACCAACATTACAGCAGCTACACTGTACAGCATGATGTATTATAACGCTGGTTTATTTTACAGGCTTCTAGCCAGGCACTGTACGGGACAGACCTGGACCCTGAAGGACCCCCGCCGCTGCCCCAGGAGGTGACCCCTGACCTGTTCGGCCCCTCAGGAGAGTGTTCCGCCACGTCGTACAGCAACATGGAGGAGGTGGACTAAGACGTGGCCGGGGAAGGAGGAAGGCTCCAGCAGGGGAGGATGATTATGATTATTATGGTGCTGTGGACCTGGGAATGACCTGCACATAGACCCATGTACACACACACACAACACACACACACACACACACACACACACACACACACAGAGGAGCCTACACACTCCCATTGCCCCTGAGCCCCCCTGGGTGCAGTTCATTGTACTCTGGGGCCCCTGCCTGTTCTGTCGATAGTGATGGGGATGGCCCCTGCCTACCGCTCTCAAATGCACCTTTTGTTTTTGTATAAAACACCTCTGACCCTTTATTTAACTCTTTCATCCCTGCTGGTGCTCTGGGTCACAGGGAAGATAACTGTCAAACTCTGTTTTGAGCTTGTGTGTGTGTGCGTGCGTGTGTGCGTGTGAATGTGTTTAGTGATCTGTGTTGGATGATCTGTAATCTGGATTGAAATTGTAGCCATTGATGTATAAAGTGTGATGGGTGCAGAAATGATTACGTTTGTTTTTGTTTTTTAATGCAGAGGACATGCTTAGACTGTCTGCTTCTTTCATAGCCCACCTTGATTTGGTTTCTTTCCTTTTTGTTTTTTTGTGTTTTGTTTTTTTTAAACTTGTTAAGTTCTCCGCCCTGTGGAATGGGACTGTTGGCGAGATGAAGGCTTGTTCTGAAATGTGCATGTTAATACACCAGGGGAGGCTGGTGGAGGTAGACATCGGAGGACGGGCTTGGAATGAGGACTAGTAATGAGCACGTCCTCCGATTTCTACCCCCAGCAACCTCCCTGTGATACACCCCTGTAGTCCTAGAATGCAGTTTCCTCCATTCTGCTAGGTCTTTATCTCTGTTTGAGTGGACTGTGTTGTTCAGCCTTTCTCCCGCTCCCCTCCTACCTTCATATTGGACTGCATATATACAGTGGGGAATGCTGCTGTGAATACGATATAAATGGTTAATATAAATAAAAGCCTTTTTGAGAAGTGCTGAGATGACATGTTGTTTCTATACGAGACTCTGATTCAGTAGTGACTTCAATAAAGTTTCCTGGCAGAGATGAGCTTGGGTACGTTTTTATTAAAATCACACCTCTGGGTTAATGTCATAGACTTGTGGTTCTGTGTGTTACGACCACTGCCCTGTAGGTGGCGCACGTTGCTTTTCGCGTTACGGTCGGGGAAGAACACTGACGTAGTCACGTAAGTTGGGAATGAGGAAGTAAACATTGAGTCAACGAGAGAAAAGCCGGTACGGTGACATCAGTACGACTCTCTTTGGTGGCAGGTCTAGTTAGGTTTAATAAGCACTTTAAACCAGGCTAACCAGTTTTTCGTGCTAGTTATCTAGCTAACTCCGTCATGTCAGACAGCGACACGAGAGGAGACAGACCCTCCGGTGAGGATCATTGTAACGGAGAGGTTCAGCCGGTCGAGGAGCGCACGCCACACTCCGGGAGAGATGTCGTCACTGAGCCTGACGGTGTCACCGGGGACCGGACGACGGTGTCGGTTCCTCACGGTTTGTCTCTGAACCACAGAAAGCTCGTCCTCCACGTCGACCTGAACAACACGATCCTGGTGTCCGACGCGGTGACGGGCCAGGGGACCGTAGCGGCGCTTGACTACTTCCTCTCCACGGTGACGTGGGGGCGGATGAGTAAAGGTAGGCTGGACAGCCCACTAAGGTGGCTGGCTAACTACACACACACACACACACACACATGTGACTGTATATGGCTCTGTACAGCCGACTAAGGTGGCTGACTAACTACACACATACACACACATAGAGGAACAGACCATTACCATCATGTTGTGGTGTCTCCGGGTGAGGGTGATGTTATGACAGAGACACGTGTATATGGCTGTATATGCACAGTATATACTGTAGCTCTTTATGACTGTATATGGCTCTGTACAGCCCACTAATGTGGCAGGCTAACTACATGCCAATAAGCCCCGTGGTATAAATAATACCTACCGTATTCATGTGACAGGCCATGCCAGTAAGCCTCAGAGCTGTGTCTATCTTACCTAATTATCAAATGATATCAATTCAGTCAGGCTCATTGAGGACCTCCTACAGGTTGGTCAGAAGTTCTCAACTGAAGTGTTGTTTTGGGTAATTCACAGTCTTGGGTCAGGGGTCATGAGGATGCAGGGGTCCCCCCCCTACTACCATCTAATCATGTAATAAGGGTCAAATCACTAACTCTCATGACAGGGTTGGGCCATATCCAAAATTGTTTTATTGACGTTATTACTTTAGAAAATATCACAATATACTATATAGTTCATTGCTGAAGAATGGTGGAGACATGCCAGTGTGAGAAGAATGTGATGTCGATTTATGAATGTAGATGTGCTTTGCAGAAAGCGTGATACATTTGTAGTTATGCACATATTTGAGTTTTAAGCACAATATCACAATATGCTCTAAATATCAACATAATTCGATAATATTAAATATTGGCCCAACCCGCCATGACAATAGGTAGCATTGTGTAACCTTGACATTACTGTTGTGTCTCTGTGAGTCACTGACACCTCTCTCTCTCTCTCTCTCTCTCTCTCTCTCTCTCTCTCTCTCTCTCTCTCTCTCTCTCTCTCTCTCTCTCTGTATCACTGTAGGTAAATGGGAGTGGCTGAGCGAAGCGCCATCCCTCCTCCCACCATGCGAGGGCGCTGTCAGCTACTACTCAAAGTTTGGCCGGGTGCCAGGTTTCACCAGCTCTGCGGCGGGGTGTCGGTTCCGGGGGGTGTTGGAGGAGCACCTGACGATGCTGAGGTGGCATGGGGGGGAGGAGGGGCAGGGGGGGGACAGAGAGCTGTCCGTCAAGGGGGAGGACGGACAGATGTACCACTGGATCCTCCCCTCCTTCTTCCAGCTGCTGAAAGACCTGGTTGCCGAGGGGACAGAGTTTGCTGTGTTGTTCCGTACGTTTGGCTCAGACCTCCCGCGCGTGCTGGGGGCCGTGTCCCGCGCCCTCACCCAGGGCTCCCACCCCCTGTTCCCCCAACTCCCTGACCTCAAGGTAGGTCTGTCTGGAGCCCTGGGGCGCTGAAGCTGCTGAATGATGTCACCATGCTGACTGTTCGGTTATTGGCATTGTGTGTGTGTGTATGTAACTGGGACGGTCTAAAGGTTAGAGAGACAGACCACAGCTGGAAGGTTGCTGCCTGCCTGCCAGTGCCTGTGTGTGTGCGTTGTCCTGAGTGGGAGGGAGGCCTTGCTTTGGTTTCTTCTCAAAAGTGACTCACTGTAGTACAGGCCTGATTGATTGATGATTGATTCCCCCCCCCCCCCCCAGCTGAGTGTGAACGTGACACCAGGCCAGATCCGCTGCAGTAAGAAGGGGGCGGTGCTGAGCCGGGGGGACGAGCGTGTGTCTACAAGGGAGGGGGAGAGAGGGCTGTACCACTACCTAAGCTCCGCCCATGGACTGGGGGGCTTCCAGGACCACTTCCACTGGTAGGTAGACCAGGGGCCAGGGGATCAGTACACCAGTGGACCAGTAAACAAGGGACAATAAATGTAGACAATAAATGACCTCTATTATATTGTTGTTGTTGTAACACTGCTCTGTCATCCAGGTGGGCCAAGAACACCTACTCCATCCTGGGGGGGAAGCCCCTGTGGATTGACCCTTTCGACCCGGACATCCAACACATCTTCATAGACGACAACATCCGCCAGAATGACGAGGACACCATTGTTCATCCTAAGGTGTCTGTCTGCCTGTCTCTCTGTCAGTCTGCCTGTCTCTCTGTCTCTTTGTCTGTCTGCCTGTCTCTCTGTCTGCCTGTCTATCTGTCTCTTTGTCTGTCTGTCTGTCTCTCTGTCTGCCTGTCTGTCTGTCTCTTAGTCTGTCTGTCTGCCTGTCTCTCTGTCTGCCTGTCTCTCTGTCTGTCTGTCTGCCTGCCTGTCTGTCTGTCTCTCTGTGTCTCTGTCTCTCTGTCTGCCTGTCTGTCTCTCTCTCCGACTTTATCTATCTATCTTTCCATCTATCCATGTATGATCCATTCTTCCATCCATCCCCTGTAAATGTGTTGTTTGTGTATTCTAACCTCCCCTCTCCTCTCCTCCCCTCCCCTCCCCTCCTCTCTCTCCTGGTTCTGCAGGTGTTCTTGGCTGCGGAGGGAACCGAGACGCGGACCGCCTCCACCACAGAGCTGTACGACCTGTGTCTGGTCCAGACCGACTTGCTCAGAGCCATCTCAGACCCGGGGTACTTCACCCAGAGAATCCACATCTGCCAGGAGAACTACACCACCAACCTCCAGCAGGGGGCAGCAGAGATACCTGCCTCCGTCTGACCCCCCCCCAGAGAGAAGGGCTGGACACTGTGAGCCCCATATGAACAGCCCAGATGATGAAGTGCTCAGATGAAGAAGAGCCCCATGTATAGAAGGGGTCTGGAGAACTCAGGGATGTTTAGAGAGTGGAGGGTCAGATAGCTGCTATAGTAACCAGTAACCCAACAGTAACGCACGTAGTTGCTCTGATCTCTTCCACATCACTCTCAGGGGGTGTGTGTGTTACACGTGTAGAAGGAGTGTTTTGCAGAATTTATTTGCTGCTGTTTTTTAAATGATGATATTTGAAGACAAGGTCATCTTAGGCGTTTCCACAGACCGATCTGTTCAGAATAGACATACTTGACATAAAAGACATACGACAGATGAGCAGATCTGCGTCTAATACATCTTTCTGATAGTTCAAAGACTTGACGTGTGTTTGATTTAGGTTTTCAGGCACATTGGAAGTGCTGGAATCATCATAAAACTCCAAGGCAAGCTGAACCAAGTGCATCTGAAATATGTTCAGTACTTGAAATGTGTTTGTCAAACTAGGATCACCACAGACATGATCACTGTGTGGCTATTTATAATAAGGTTTTTATTTTATTTTTGAAATGTAACTTTTATTTATCCAGGTTTGTCTCATTGAGTTCAAATGTCTTTTCAGGAGATCCCTGGTGAGTCTTTATGGTAATATAAACAACCTGAAGACTTCATATCATTTAGGTGACTGTGGTTTGGGGTTTGTTTACACTGAAGATTATTCTGTTTCCTTTGAATGCACTTTTATGTGAAACACATATTTTATAGTCATTGAATGTATGTTGGACTTCACTTTTAGGTTTTGACTTATTTATTTCTTAGCTTGACAGAAGTGAACCTCATGACTGCAAACTAGTTTTCACTTTCAGCAGCAGATAGGCAGATCAAAAAGGCCAGAACAGCAGATCAACCAGACCAGAGCAGTAGAAAGACAGATCAACCAGGCCAAAGCAGCAGTTTAACAGATCAACCAGGACAGAGCAGCAGATCAACCAGGCCAGAGCATCAGATAGACAGATCAACCAGGCCAGAGCAGCAGATCACCCAGGCTAGAGCAGTAGATAGTGATCTACTGTACTGCTCTTACCAGGTCTCGATGCTTGAACCTTGTTGTACTTTGTGTCTTCTTATATGTTGTTAATGATGAATATACTGACTGATAAGCCTGTACACATGCTGTTCAATCAAACTCCTGTAGGAAGAACATGGACCAGCTGTTGTGTGTTCTGTTGCCATGGTGACTCCTGACAGAAACCATTAGGAATGTCACGTGGAGGGTGTGAGGTCAAACACTAACCCGCAAAACACACTGGGAATGCCGCGTTAGTGACCCGTAACAGAAGCGTGCAGTCAGTCAAGCGGACGACTAAGAGAGAGGCTCTGGGGAGACTCAACTTGCGTTGCGTTCATCTGGATGGCTCTGTGGCCTACGCACCGCGGAGCGAGGTCGAAATAGACTTGAATCATAAACTTGCGCCGCGAGACACACGAGGCCGTGCTGCTCACGGAGCTGGTCTACCACGTTTCCTAGACATAAAAAAACAAATAGCATCTGAACATTCACGTTCAAAATAAAATATAATGAAGGCAACAATAGAGGCTACATTACACACAGATAGCTGTTTTATTACCAGGCTGTCATTGTAAGTAATATTTTATTTTATTTCTTTTTCTAGTTACGATTGTGTTCTAAACTAGCTGGATGAAAGGGCTGGATATTACAGCCAATCAGATGGCTCCATATTACAGCCTATCAGAGGGCTGTAGTTAAACGGTCCCGGACCAACAGGTTTCGGAATAGCTTCTACTCTCAGGCCATTAGACTGTTGAAATTCTAGCGCATAACAAATTAGCCTACAAATGTTTGTTTAAAAGAAATAACATGTTTATTAAAATAGTATGTATGGTACATGACATTTTGTTAATATGTATATAATTGATTTGAACATAAAACACAATAACAAAGTCATGGCTTATAATAACTGTTAAACATTTAAAATATGTACATCAGTTAATTTACAAAGTATACATTTTCTTTCTCTTTGTTATCAAAAGTTGAAGTGAGTGTATTTCATCAAACAAGGGGTTTCAGTGCAAACTTCTGTTACACATGGTAGCCGTGGCAACAATAGTTATAGAGACACACACAGATCTAGCTAGCTAGCTCCAGACTGCTGTAGCGTTCAAGCAAAACAAGAGCAGAATGGATGACTATGACACCAGGTACTGGAGCAGAGGACCAGCAATCTATAACCCAGGAAATAGAAAACATGTGGAGCACAGAACTAATGATAACATGTGGAGCACAGAATGATAACACCATCCATGAGTCCTAAACCAACCCCTAGCCTCTAGAGAGGAAGGAAGTATGCATCTCTAAAGTATTCAAACAATCCATCACTGTGTTGGAGACAAACTCCTCATGACAGGTCAGATGTCCATAGTCCACACAGACCTTAGAACACACAGGCTGGAGGGGAGAGGACCAGACCACGGAGGCGATCACAGAGAGAGTGATGAGGAGGAAGACAGGCTGGACCAGACGATCACAGAGAGGGTGATGAGGAGGAGGAGAGGTTGAGTCTGAGTCTGAAGCCGTCCAGAAGACTTGGTCCTCAGCTCCACCTCCACAGGGAAATGGTCGCTCAATTTCAGAACCTGCAGTCAAGAACAACAGAGGTCAGTATCATAGATCGTTGTTTGATCTCTATCTCCATGGTTACTACAGTATGTTGAGATATCTATGACAACAGGAGCAGATGGTGTTGGAAAGAGAGGAGGGCAGAACCAGGTCCAGTGGCTTCTTAGCAGATGGATACATGATACAGGTTGAGAGGTCTCTAATAACACAATGTGTTAATGTGTAAAGGGTTAGGGTCATGTGTAAAGGGTTAGAGTCATGTGTAAAGGGTTAGGGGCATGGATAAAGAGAGAAAACAGGGCAGTTACCGTGTCTTTGGAGAGACGGTACTCCTTGCCGAAGTTGAAGACCCGTGCAGAGTAGGGTTTGATGGCTTTCAGGAATGATTTTCCCTGGACCACAATCCTACAACAAGACAACCACTGGTTACCTAGACAACCACCTGTTACACTTCAACCAGGAGTGAGGAGCGTCTGATGAGGAGACTGAGGAGCGTATGATGTCTAGTATGTAGTGTTTAGTATGAAGCGTATGTTGTATGTAGTGTGTGCAATACTTAATGTGTAGAGTGTAGTATGGCTTTCTGAGTAATGTTTCATCGCCTCTGAATGGCCATGGAGAGGGAGCTGATGGAGTCACGCCACGTTACATAAGAAAAACAGCAGGTGGTTAGCCTGTGGAGCTAAAGCCCAGGCAGACTGTGAACAATGTCAGTGGAGCTCCACCCACCTGTCGTAGGCACAGTTGGTGGTGTCTCGGACGGTGGTGTCCACCTTGTCTCCTATCAGCCAATAGAAACCCTGCTTGGAGAAGAGCCGGATGTCCTTCTTGTTCTTCCTGGTCATGTGTGCGCAGCCGGCGTTGAAGTCTCCCAGGAACATCAGATCCTATTGGACAGGAGAGAGGAAAGGATGAGTTACATCAGCTTTGATTGGACAGTAGAGATCATTTTCAAAGATTTTTTTTATACTGCATTTGCCTCATTCTCTGTCCTTTTGTTTGAGTTACTCAGATTTACAGAAAGCAAACTCCACCAAGCAGGGTTGTGTGGTAACGAAAGAATCTTGAATGAGTTTTATTTCAGTAAATCTTCGGTGCAGACTCTCACCGTGTTGCTCCACTTGGCCTTGACCTCCTGGTAGACGTCGTACAGACAGTCTATCTCCTTGACCGCGTCAGAGGGGGCGCTGCGGAGCGGGATCAGGGCGAATGCACCAATCGCTGCTCAGGGGAGGAGCCACACCATTCTAGTCAGCTCTACTCATCTCACCACAAAGTAACATTGTTCATTTAGGAAGAACTTCTTCTTTAGCCATACATTTTATTTTACTTTAATGTTAATGTTCATAATTCAACTCAATAATTCAAGTACTGAATTAGTTTTGGTTGCGATCACACTTCATTATGACTGGAGTCTTCCAACCTGTTGTATTGGCTGTGAACCGAACCACGAAGGGTTCCCTGGAGAACACATCCACCTCTCCTTTCTTCTTATCGGGATACTGGTACTGGCCTGCCACCTGCACAGTCTCTTTCCTGGGGAGGGAGGGGAGGGGTATAGTTTATTCTATCAGGGTACTAGTACTGGGCAGTGGGAGAGAGGGGGGACAGACGGACTACTTAAAGCATTAGCATTTCTACATATGAAGGAAAAGCCTCTCACCTGTACAGGTAGACATACTGCTCCTGCTCGGCAGGTGTTCGTCCCAGACCTCCACTGGAGACAGACTTATAGGTGAAGGTGTCTGTGTACCTGAGAGAAGTAGCACAAAGGTATTCTAGTTAATCAACTCAACTAAACTAAACAGGGGTGGGAGTAATGACAACAGCTTATTTAACCTTTATTTATACAGGGGAAAACACACTGAGACCAAGGCCTCTTTTGCAGGTCCACAATATCAATACAATTACAAAACAACACAAAAAATACAGCAGTACAGTAAAATACAGAATACAGCAGTACAGTAAAATACATCCTAAAACCACAATATTATGTTATATAAAGAGAAACAATCACATCCTTCACTAAAAAGGAAGCCCTGCCACAACTAGCCTGGTCCCAGTTATGAATGTGCTGACGCCTACTACTCATGAATCTACTGTACCCCTCACCACCACCCCAACCATGATTCTACTAATCTACTGTACCCCTCACCACCACCCCAACCATGATTCTACTAATCTACTGTACCCCTCACCACCACCCCAACCATGATTCTACTAATCTACTGTACCTGTCACTGTACCTGTTGAGAGCTGCCACCAGCGCCTTGGTGGCCTTGCCATCATGGTCTCTTACCTCCTGCAGCAGACACACGTCACAGCGGGACACGACCTGGGGACAGGACAGACGGGGTCAGAACGAACACACACACACACACACTCACACACTCACACACTCACACACTCACCCTGGTCAGTGTGTGCATGACCCTGAAGTTGTTGGACTTGCTGGAGTTGAAGCTCTGGACATTGAAGGCACAGATCTTAAACCCTGCAGAGGCCCCGGGGAGATAGGCCAGGAGGAGGGAGGACAGGAGGAGGAGGAGGAGAGGAGGAGGAGGGAGGGCTCCCATGACTCAGACAATACTGTAGAATGAGAAGAGAATTTTCTAGTGAGATCACAGATCTGGGTGTTTACAGTAGGTCTACGTTATGAAATGTAGACAGGATTAGGGTTAGTCAGGTTGGCCTGTAGGCAGGGTTAGGGTTAGTCAGGTTGACCTGTAGGCAGGGTTAGGGTTAGTCAGATTGACCTATCAAAGGTGACAGCAACTTAATTCACAAGTGGTCATTCATTTATTTCAATCGGTGTAGTGTTATTGAACATGTAGTTCTAATCAGGTCTTATTGAACCAGTAGTTGTGGGTCAGGTGTAGTTCTGGTCAGGTGGTATTGAATGTGTAGTTCAGTACTAACAGGAGAAATTGTATTGTATGCATGCAAATGACAATACAGTTGAACTTTTAACTTCCGAGGAGGTGAGTAACAGGTGACAGGTGTAGCTCCCCATAAGGGATTACAAACACAGGGTTTCATAAAGGCCATTCAACAGTGTGTGTGTGAGTAAGTGAAAGTGAGATCAGTGAGTTGTGCAATGTAAACAGTAAACTTGTTTTTGGAGAATGTCAGGCTAGTAATCAATTACAACCACTCTCTCTGCTTCTGAGACTCTGCTGAAGAGAAAATGAATCAGTCTTTACAGACTGACAGTCAGACCACCAGTTCCAGCAGTCACAATAACTCCACTAATATAAACCAATCTAATGGGGTTGGCAAAAGTCTCACTGCATGTTCAGTCACATTTGACTAAGCTGTAGTTGAAGCTTGGAGCAGGAGGCCAGTCAAACCAGCTGTCCTGCTTTCCTAGTGTTCCGAGCCCCAGCCTCAGCCCCACCCTGGGGCAGGAGCCAGTGTTAGTCACCAACAAGCTGTTGGTTGTTGTGTTGCTTTTGGAAAGCCATTGTTGTAAACATGGAACACACAGCTGGATCTCAACAATCTTGAACCAATCTGGAATATTCCATGTTCCAAAATGGAGGGAATCCTCAGGGAAGTGAAGGTGTTATGACATCAAACACCTTAACACACCACCATCCACTCTACAGGACAAATCTGTCTGTTTAAAATAAAGTGAAATAAAAGCTCTGTACTCGTCAACCACAAAGAGAAGTCACTAAACTCAACATGTCTGATGACCAATGACTGAACACACCAACCTTCCCTCTCCATAACAACTACTGTTTTATTTGCTACGAACAACGACATTCAACATTTACACACTTCTAACCAGGTGGTACAGGATAGGAACAGCCAGATGATACCACCAGCTTACCTTGTTTAATGATTATTGATAAATCCCGGACGGTTTATATCTGATATTTCCACAATTCGGCTGAACTGTTGTGATCCTCTTCTGCCGCTGGTGTGTAGTGTCAGCTTTCACTCCGCCTCCACACCTTTACCTGTCCTCGATGGTTGACAACACCCACTTTTTTTTGTTTGTGTAGAAGGAAACCGCCTCTACAGCAGAGCAGAGAAACAAAATCTACACAGACGCAATCTGACAGACTGAAGTCACAGTTAGTCATTAAATAACATTACAAGCATGTTTGTATGTATTTCAATTGTCAAATGTATTCAATCAATCAATCAATCAATCAATCAATCAGTCAGTCAGTCAGTCAGAGGAGAAGTTTGCTTAACTGCGCAAATTAGATGTAGGCTACACTGCGAGGTGTTGGAGCTGAGTACTGTAAGCGGGTCAGTTTAGGTACTATGTTGAGAAATTCGGCATACACGAATTACATGGAGATTCCTACCTCCGTTGGAGTTGGTGAAGAAACGAACCGCTCATCCACCCCGGACAATGACATCATGACAGACAGGCAGCAGTGCACGCGCCTCCCGTGCCCGACAGCAACGCTCCAGACCGACAGAACTGCTGCAACCCGAGAGCTGCTGCACCCCGTCCCAGCAAAGTTCGGGGACAACTCCGAAGCGGCATAATGCCGACGAAATAAGGACTGTTTACTGATCGATAACACGGGTGAGTATGCCCTGGATCTGGACAACTAGAGTAGTCAGCTTGGTAATTAGTTAGCCACCTAGGTTGGTAAATTAAACATTGTTGTCATCCGAAACCAATGATGACTATAAGCTGCAACATAAGCTATAGCTACTTAGCAAGTTAGCTACTACCAGATCCATTTACAGGCTTTAACACCTTGATAACGAGCTAGCTACTTATTTAATATTAGATCGCTAGCCGATTTGAGCTTGTTTTGATACTTTTAAGTCACGTCAGGGCGTGTTTCTCCATGCTTGTCGCCTGTTGCTTGCATGCGAATTAGCTGCTATGAAGTTAGCTATAATGTCTGTCAAAGCAATCAAGACGAGGTTCAAAGGTAGCGAACTCGCCAGACACGATATGACAGTTGAGTTATATAGTCGGATAATCATACTGCACGTCCTCCACGAGTCTGATGTCTCTTCGCCACATTGTACATTATTGATGACCTCAGCTGCTACAAGTTTCCATCCCCGGTTCTAGCCTCCAACCAGAGCGGTACCGAGCTAGGAGGCATGGCAGACTCATGGTGAAGCCTGGCGGTGCAGACTAGTCTGATGAATAGTGAAATGAACAAATTTGATTTGATAGAATGATTAGATCCAAATGTGATCATACTGACAGGTGTTAGCCGACAATCTGGTTTGACAGTATCTACATTTGAAAGTCTTAAGGCAGCTCTTTTGTTGGTCAATTAACTAACAGTAATGTTGCTGTAGTTGTTGTGGTCACAGTGCTGCTCTGATGGGATGGCCTCGAAGCTGCTGGACCGACTGCGGCGGACGCTCTTCAAGGAGGGAGAGGTCTCCAAAGAGGACGGAGTGACGGAGGAGTTCCCAGAGAGCTCGGAGCTGGAGGATGACACGGAGGAGTGTGTGTCGGAGCGCTTGGGGGGGACGCTCTGCTTCGACGGGGAGAGCGCCCTCGAGTCGGAGGACGCTGGAGACGGGTCAGGCCTGGACAGCGACTCAGACTTCCTCGGAGAGTCTGTGGAGGAGGGGCTTAGCAGCACAGGTAGAGTCACTGGTCAGGTTCACCACCTCTATTCCCTCAGACCTCTATGTACGTAATCTCTGGACGATTGACTGAGTGCTATGCACGCTCCACACTCTAGAGTCGGTCAAACATAGCTTGTTCTGTGGTTACTGAGCAGTCAGAAGTGGGCGGGCTGTTCAAAATTAAATTACTGACAGGTCATAGCACCAATCAGATATCATAAGCGAGCACATCCTGTTTTGATGAAAAACTTCAAACAATCTTCTCCACAATCATCTCATGTAGCATAACTACCTACCCCTACTAAGTAACGAATCTACTAGAACTATAACCCACTATACTAACCCCCAATTCTCACTTCCCGCTTAGAACAGACCACCAGCCACACTGAGCTGGTTTCACTTAATTTTTCTGAGTATCAATAAGAACTGCTCCTCTCTCAGAGAACCGTTTTTTCTGAGAGCCGGTTTGATCCTGAACTCTGTCTCTCTGTTTGTCTGTCTGCCATGGAGGTAGACCTATCTGTCTGCCATAAAGATAGACCTGTCTGCCTGCCGTAGAGCTATAATAAAATAGATAACCCAGCTCTATATCTGTGTCTCAGACCCCAGTCCCATTGGTAGATAACCTCTATGTCTGTGTCTCAGACCCCAGTCCCATTGGTAGATAACCTCTATATCTGTGTCTCAGACCCCAGTCCCATTGGTAGATAACCTCTATGTCTGTGTCTCAGACCCCAGTCCCATTGGTAGATAACCTCTATGTCTGTGTCTCAGACCCCAGTCCCATTGGTAGATAACCTCTATATCTGTGTCTCAGACACCAGTCCCATTGGTAGATAACCTCTATATCTGTGTCTCAGACACCAGTCCCATTGGTCCATCCCCCAGTGGACCCTCCTCCCTCTTGACGCGTCAGCTGCAGGAGAGCTGGAGGAGCCTGCGTCACCGTAGCAACACCTCCCCCGCAGCGCCGGTGCAGGAGAAGCTGCAGTTTGAGGTGACGGACGCCAGCGTGGTGCACGAGACCTCCTCTAAGTACGTGGTAAGTTACTATGGTGACCATGGGGTAAGCGTTACTATGATGACCATGGGGTAAGTGTTACTATGGTGACCATGGAATAAGGGTTACTATGGGGACCATAGGGGTGAGTGTTACTATGGTGACCATGGGGTTAGTCTTACTATGGTGACCATCGAGTAAGGATTACTATGGTGACCATGGGGTAATTGTTACTATGGCCCCCCTACCCTCCCCTGGTGCTGCTCAGCATGTGACCCCCATGGCAATTGCGGCCCACGTCATTGTGTGTTATCCCCTGTATAATATATGGGAGTTACAATATTCAGTTTGACACAAAGCAAAGGCATCTTACATGCCTATAATAAGTAGTAAGGCATTAAACCTGTAAGTATCACCCAGATGTGAGTTTGATCCTAATCTCCTCCTTCCCCCACCCCTAACCCTCCCCTCCTCCTCCCTCCCCTAACCCTCCCCTCCTCCTCCCTCCCCTAACCCTCCCCTCCTCCTCCCCCAGCTCTACACCATCCATGTGATCCAGACAGGCATGTCAGACAAGACGCCGGCCGTCATCACGCGGCGCTACTCCGACTTCGAGCGCCTGCACGCCCGTCTCCGCCGTCACCACGGTGACGAGATGGAACGCGTCTGCTTCCCCCGCAAGAAGCTGCGTAAGAACTTTGTGGCGGAGACGATCGCCAAGCGCAGCCGTGCCTTCGAGCAGTACCTGACCCACTTGCACTCTCTCCCAGCGCTGCGTGCCTCGCCAACCTTCCTGGAGTTCTTCTACCTGGGCGACCTGCGGGCCGGGCAGGTTCTGATGAGGGTGGGCCGGTATCAGGAGGCTCTGGGCCCGCTGCTCAATGCCCTGCGCCTGCAGGAGAAACTGGACTGCAGTACGCAGACGCAGCCACCGCATCATCATCATCATCATTATCCTCCTCCTCCGCACCTGCAGCAGCGCTCCCATTGGCTGTTCACAGTGCTGGCACTGGTCACATGCTTCCAGGAGGTGGAGATGCTGGGCGAGGCTCAGGAGCACTGTGACCGTGCCCTGCAGGACCTGGTCCCGCCCAAGCCTACCCAGGGGGCCTTGTGGCCAGCAACCCGCCACCCGCTCCTCATCCCGCTGCTCCAGACCAATGTCCGTCTGTCCTGGAAGCTCAGCCGTGACAAACGCAGGTGGGAGGAGCTTCTGCAGGAGCTGGCAGAGGGGGGGGTGGACCTGGGGGCGGGGCAACTCAGCCTGAAGGAGTTCCTGATAAAGGAAGAGCTGATGGAGACAGAGGGGGAGGGGAAGGCCAGGGGGGAGACAACCTAGACCCAGGGGGAGGGGAAGAGCAGGGGGGAGACCAACTAGACCCAGGCAGGGGGAGCGGGAGACCAACTAAACCAAGGCATGGGAGAGTGAGATGACAGCTACCCCCTAGAGGGCAACACCAACGCTAGGGGGGAGGGGAAGGGGGGGAGGGACAGCACATAGACGGGACAGGACCTAGACGGGACAGGGGCAAGGCCAAGGGGGTGGGGTGGGAGGGACAGCACCTAGATGGGACAGGGGCAAGGCCAGGGGGGAGGGGGAGGGGGAGGTGGGGCAGGACATCTAGACAGGACGGGGCAAGGCCGGGGGGGAGCGGGGGGACACCTAGACAGGACGGGAGAGGGGGGGCACCTAGACAGGACAGGGACAAGGCCAAGGGGGAGGGGGGGGGCACGGACAGGACGGGGCAAGGCCAAGGGGAAGGGGGGGGGGGGGCACCTAGACGGGAGAGGGCAAGGCCAAGTCATGATGCAGAAAACAATCACATTTTCTCAAGTCTAAAACTTGAACTGTTTTAACACTAACATTAACCACAATATTATATATATTGCTGAAAATATTAGTCTTTTATTAAACATGTATTTTTCCTGAATAGTTTGGCAGAAAACTAGGTCAATATTTTCATAGCCTGCCTTTTAAAAACTATTTTATTACTTTTTAATGATGCCATTTGGATGAATGGTTGGTTTAATGGACGATATGGAATTATGTCTTTTTAAAGGGAACTATGCACAAGTCACAACAGTAGTACACCACAGGAAGCATGCATCAGGTATGAATGGCCTGAATGCACAGATGGAGATAATGAGTGTGATAGTGTTTACTAGGCAGACACAAGGGACGGCCACAGAGAAAGATACACCAGGGGAGGCTGGTGGAGGTACACATCGGAGGACGGGCTCATAGTAATCGATGGAATGGAATGACAAATGGTATCAAACGTGTGTTTCGTACCATTTCTCATTCTATTCCATGCATTACAATGAGCCTGTCCTTGGATTTCTACCTCCACCAGCCTCACCTGAGTTACATGTCTATCTGTATGGTGAAACAGCAGTGCTTTCTGACAGCTCTTGACGAAGCACTCCTAACTACTAACTCTCCTAGCACCTAATTCTCCTAGTGGCGAACTGTCCTTGGGACTGTACTAACTTTCCAAGCTGTACGAACTCTACTAACTCTGTGAGCTACCAGCTTTAGGGAACAGTGTAGTGATCACGCCCGCTGATAGGGAATACTGGGGTTTATAGCAGCAAGCTGCTCTGGTTCTAGTCACTTTAATGTCAGTACAGACTTACAATGTAACAGTGTGTGTGTGTGTGTGTGTGTGTGTGTGTGTGTGTGTGTGTGTGTGTGTGTGTGAGAGAGAGAAAATATTAACAGTGTAGATAGCTACTTTCTGTGGGTTCTATTTTTAGCTGGTGCAAAACGGACACATGTCTAAAAGCAGGCATATTGGCAATCTGTGTCAGCAGAAACGGGTGTAAATACCACTGAGCCTGCACTCACATGGGTGGAGTAGTGGTAAATAGAGGCGTGTTCATGACAACGAGCAGGTCAAGTGTCATTAGGTGCGCTGCAAAAATTCTGGCCTTGAAAATAGCACTAATATTTCAGACACACCCCCTAAGCGCACCCACAGCACCCCTCGCCACGTCATGTCTTATAAATGCCTGTCATACTGTTGCATCACCTTTTTATTGTGAACTCCAGCCAGACATCTCTGAACACTCCATGGTTTGAACCTGACTGAAAGAATACTTTACCCTACATGTACTGTGGGAAACGTCTCAGCATGAAATATCTGTAATGTATACAAATAAATGTATGAATAAACGTGCTTCACATACAGTAGGCTGGTTTTCTAAAAATGCTTTGACTGTATTTTAATGAATAAATATCCTCAGAACTTGTTACACTGTCTTATATTTCATATTGAATCGGTGTTCTCTGTCTGAAAAGCAAGCCACCGCTGTAGCGGCAATGTGGGCGGGACTTAGATCCGTAGCTGTGCGACTGATAGTTGAACTGTCAATCAATCGGATGTCAACGGCTATTTCTCAATCCTGCCTGCTGCCTCTTGTCTCCAGTCACCTTCCTTCCAGTGGATCGTTTTTGTCTGACGGGAACTGAAAATGAATCTGATTTGAAACGGATTTGAAAGTAGTTGCTAAATCATTCACGTTTCACGCACGTGAAAGGCACGTAAAAGACAGCATCCTTCCCGATTGAGACACAGCCAACAAGTGCAGGCTGCCCAAGTTAGCATGATCCTGCCCAACATGTTTGGCATTTTAAGTAACTATTTGGCAATCTGGAGAACGTTTGGGATGTCTTCTTTTAAAATACGGTAGGGAAATGTGAGCAGATTACCTTATGGGTCTCAAAATATCATGATTTAAACTCATTGGCTGGTATGTTAAGCAACTGTCTAATCACGTTTGTTAGGGTAACTAAACCTGAACGTTCCCTGGTGCAGTTGACCAAACGCTTTGTGAAAGGGTACAGACGTTTCAGAAGCGGCAATTTTCCCTCTGTCTGAAGGCTACTTTTGAAGCTGTATTTTCTGTCTAAAAAGGGTATAGGAATCATCCATGGCTGCCTTGATACAGGAGAGGAGGGGGTCTAGGCCTACGGGACAGGAAAGGAGGTCTAGTGAGAATTGAAGACATTTGAGAGTTACTGTAGTTGTACTTCCTAAGCACCATGTGATGTGTATAGAAGAGACAACAGCAGGAACAAAAGTTCCATCACGTTTATTACACTTATTAGGCCTGTCAGTCAGAGAAGAGGACTCCTCTCCTCTCCTCCAGCTGGTACAGTAGTATGTAGTACAGTAGTATAGCTAGCTGCCTCCAGCACCCTGCAGTGTAGCGACTCTACAACCCTGTGAGGACAAGTACACTTGTTCCAAAACAAACACTGTGCATGCTAATACACTCAGACATAGTATGAATGCTAGTACACTCAAACATAGTATGCATGCTTTTACACTCACATAGTATGCTACAGTAGTACACTCAGATAGTATGCTACTGTAGTACACTCAGACAAAGTATGCATGCTAGGACACTCAGACATAGTATGTATACACTCAGATACTTGGTGGTCCTCCACAGGGCCCTACACTAGTAGTACACAGTAGTAAACAGTAGACATAAATCCTATCATAAATAATCTACTAATAAGTATGACAGTGCTCCTTCTTGTTTACAGTATCACATTGGTTTGACTATTACAGCTGCTTAGCTGTGGCTGAACACAGCCTCATCTAGAGGTTATAACTCTATAGAACACAGCCTCCTCTAGAACAATGCCTCCTAACTCTATGGAACACACTGTAACTCTGAGGACAGGGACATAAAGAGAGTTCTAAACAGTAGAGTGTGCAATCAACTAAATTAACTACATGGGAATCAACTAAGTTGACTACATGGCACCACTCATGCTGTCACAAATGTAATGAACGGGACAGCGATAGCAGGTGTCTTCTCTATGGATATAACTGTATGGGGACACAGTGACAATGATAACAAGGTCGTGTTCAGTAGCTTCGAAACAGGGGAACAGGTACGACCTGTATTTGTCTAATAAGAACGCTAGTTTCCGTCCGTCCGCCCATCCCTACTGACAACAGGCTATGGAAATGCATGGGGGTGATGGCATCATTGTTTGTAGATCTGGCAGTGGTAGGATAGATTTCCTGGTTTGTAGGTCAGATGTTTAGTTGGTCCTCATGGTTTAGGTGGTCCTCATAGTTTGTATGTCAGATATTTAGGTGGTCTCATGGTTTAGGTGGTCCTCATGGTTTGTAGGTCAGATGTTTAGGTGGTCCTCATGGTTTGTAGGTCAGATGTTTAGGTGGTCTTCATGGTTTGTACATCTGGTGGTTCCCTCCAGCAGCACTAGGGGGCAGCGCAGGGCCGGCTCCTGATTGGACGTCTGCGAAGCCCAACCTCTGTCTCCTCTTCCTCTGCTCTGTCATCTACACAGAAGACAGGAGAGTTGTGTGTGTTTGTGTGGGTGTGGTGTGGTGTGGTGTAGTGTAGTGTAGTGTAGTGTGGTGTGGTGTGGTGTGGTGTGGTGTGGTGTGGTGTGTGTTACCTGTTCCTTGAGCTCTGTCAGTTGTCCGGCCAGTTGTGTGACGACCCTCATGGTAGAGGTGAGTCTGTCTTGCAGGTTCCTCATCTCGTTCTGCTCTCCGTCTGCGTCTGTTACCACCAGGGACATGGCCTGCATACGGGGGAACCAGTCCAGGTTCTTACTCTGGGGAGGGAACGCACGCACGCACGCACACACACAATAATTATACAACTGATATAGCATGTTGTGCTGTACATATATTGTATAACCTAATGCTGTGAAATATAACGTCTACCTTGATCATCAGAGCTACATAGCTCTCCGGTCCTGTGTAGTCCGTCTTGTTCTTCTCCTGGATCAAGACTATGAAGTAGAGGTAGTTCCAGATGTTGTGTTCTACGTTGATGTGCTCCTCAAACGACACTGTCTTGTTGTCAAACTTGTCCCTCTCCAGACCTGGGGGTGGGTGGTGTTTAGGTCATGACATACTATCAACATACTATACTATCGACATACTATCTAGCCTACAGAACATACAACATACTATCTAGTCTACTCCAGAACATACAGGGTGACATATTTACCACAGATAAAGCAGGTAGTTTTGAGGACCTCTTCTTTCTTCTGCTTCTCGCTCCTCAGGTCAGCAAAGGTGTCGATGATGACGCCGAAGATCAAGTTGAGGACAATGATGATGACAATGAAGTAGAAGAGCAGGTCGTAGATGACACGCGCCGGGAACAGAGGCTCCTACACAGGGGACACATATAGTACACACTAGGTAGTATAGAACACATACATAGTACACACACACACACACACAATATAGAACACATACTTAGTGTGTGCATGTGCATGTGCATGGGGTGTGTGTGTGTGTGTGTGTGTGTCCGTACGTTCTTGGAGGGCCTCCGCAGCACGTCTCCCACCCCTCCTCCATTCCTCAGGCCGTGATTGAGCACCGTGACGATGCACATCAGCAGAGTGTCACACGCTCGCTCCGCATTGTCCACCTCTGTAGAAACAACAACAACAACAACAACAGGCTGACATACCTCCTAGTTAACACATACTATAAATACAGGCACATGCTATATCATTATTCCCTATTTGGGCTGTGAGAGTCATGGAATTTTGGGGAGCGGTCTGTTGTCATGGAAATAATCGTTATAACCGTTTCACAACGGGGACACAACTCTAATGCATGACAGAGCCAGAATAACCTTGTGGTCAACTGCTGTTACTATTACTGAATAACTAATGAACACATCTATCCTTTATTTATTGATTCAACCGAAAACAAGAACAGCAGGCGTAAAATAAAGTGCACACATATGTGCCTGCCATAAAAAAACGCGTATAACAGAAATATTACTTTTTAATAAAAAAGGTTACGCAAATAATAACAACAGGCAGCTGCCACTCGATAACTAGAAAAATTACAAGCACAAAAGCCACACTAAGTCTATCGTAGTCCGTACAGATAGCAGTCTCTCCCGCAAAATACGAAACAGTTTGATAGATAGACGGATTACCGTAGCAAAATCAATGTAGTTCAACGCTTATGACAGTCGTTTTTTTGTTTCACGGTCGTCCTCGTGTAACCGTAACCGCGTTCAAACTGAATCTGTTTCTATTTGGACATTTACGTTCACTCTCTTCCCACTCCAGACCAGTCACACAGCTGATGCAGGGGACTGGGAGTGTTAGCTCTTATAATAATAATAATAATAATATGTATATGGTAATTACATCTAGTTTAGTACTAGTACTAGTATAGTATATTAGTATAAGCAGTTCTCGCACCTTCCTCAGGCAGAGCCAAGCTCCCCTCTCCTCCTCCCTCGGCGGTGCAGCTGACTGTGTCTCCACTGCAGGACTTCAGGAAGTCCTGGGACGCCTCCGACTGGGCTGGGAGGGAAGGGCAGAGGGTTAGAAGTCATGTAGAGGTCAGGTAGACACCAGGTAGACTACAGGTATAGGTCAGGGATAGAGGTCGGGTAGAGGTTGGAGTCAGTGTTAGAGGTCATGGTCATGGTTAGAGGTAGACTACAGGTAGTGGTCAGCTCATTCACTTAACTAACAATGCTATAAAGCTATATTTATGAAAATGGACATTGCTGGTGGTTATATTTTTCCTGGAATACTTTTTTGTTGGAACAGACCCACATGGGGACCAGTAAACATTATTGGCTGTTTTGAGCTGCCTATTGACTGGTGCCTAGCTCTGGCAGGGTTATGGTCAGGGGTTAGGGTCAGAGGTTAGAGGTCAGGGTCAATACCTGGTCCTAGCTCTGACAGGATTAGGGGGTTAGGGGTCAGTACCTGATCCTAGCTCTGACGGGGTTAGGGGTCAGGGGTCAGTACCTGGTCCTAGCTCTGACAGGAGGTCCACCTCCATGATGAAGTCGTCCTTGAGGCAGAGGAAGCCGACGATGGAGAAGAGGTAGACGAGGATGAGGGCCAGCAGCGCCGTCAGCAGGATGGAGCGGCCGTTCCTCGTCACACTCTTAATCACGTTGAACAAAGTCTCCTCTCGATAGATCAGGTCAAACAGCTGAAACACAGGAGAAAGTTGGAGTTCTGTCTGTGTGTGTGTGTGTGTGTGCGTGTGTGTGTGTGTCACTGAGTGAGTGAGTGAATGTGTGTGTTTGTTTGAGTGTGTGTGTGCGTGTGTACCAGGATGCTGTAGAAGAGTTCGTGGACACACAGCCCCAGAGTGCTGGTCAGGACGTAGGCCAGGTGGTACAGGAACTCCACATCCATCACCATGGCACGGTAGCCCATTATAAACGTCCCGTTGTTGCCAACGAAGCTCACCACAAACACAATCTTATTAATGAGCTGAGGAGAGAGACACATAATAAGGATATTGACTCATCTAGGCACAGACAGCAGGGATGAACCGATATGAACATACTGGGCCAATACTGATAACCGATATTCATATCACCATATTCAACACAAATATTTACCTGTGTGTTCCCTGACATAAAATAAGTTGATATTTTGCTATTGATGCTTTTCAATAAACAAATTCAATCATACAACTACAAAGTGATGGAACAACTTGTATTATTAATGTGATGGAAATTGCAGAAATGTAACCATGTGGCTGTTGAGATGAGGACGGTATGCTTCTGTCCTTAGCCTTTGTATGAAGAACATGTCCACCATTTGTGGTCACGAACTATGACTCATGTGTCGAAACTGCTGTGTCCCATGACTGATTCTCCTACTGAGGAACTGTATAAAAGTATAACTGAAACTAGTCAAGTCTGGAGCTCCTCTGGCTGTCTCTCATAAGGCGGTCAGACGTTTTCTCTGTGCACAAATAAAGAAGATTTCTTTGCTATACTCTTGACTCTAGTGGAATCTTTGTTCAGTGTTAGAATTTACACAACGATACTTAGAATTCACATTCATTTCTATGACATTCTTCCACAACAAAAAAACATTTTCCAGGTTGTGAAAAACAAAGGGGCCAAATGTGTGTGTGTGTGTGTATGTGTATGTAACAGTGCTTACATTGAGTGTGCCCAGTGTGATGAGTGTGGGTCCAATGCCGAAGTGGTAGATGGAGCGGAGGATGAGGGCGATGGAGAGGGGCCGCAGGCCATAGCGCTGGGAGAACAGACCCATGATGGACAGACCCGCGAAGCCCCAGAACAGCATGACCAGCAGGGAGTCATCTATCGCCCCTGGGGGGAGGGGGGGGCAGAGATATAATATTAGGATAAACAACATGGTCATCTATGGCCCCTGGGGGGAGGGGGGGACAGTGATATAATATTAGGATAAACAACATGGGGTCATAAGCCGATGACAGAGATTTTGTGTTTCTTAAATGTTGTTTTCAACAGTTTCTGTCTCATCTCTTATGTTTTATAGCTCTCTCTGTCTCTCGCTCTCTCACACACACACACACACACACACACACACACACACACACACACACACACACAAACAAACACACACAAACACACACAGACCTTGTCCTGAGTCGTAGGGGTAGAAGAAGGCGATGATGAGGTTGATGAAGACGGCCAGGTTGAAGGAGATGCTCCCCCACAGACTCATCCTCCGAGAGAACCAGTATAGCACTGGCATACCTGGAACACACGCACACGCACACGCACACGCACATCACAAGTAAATAAGTTAATATATCAAACAAGTGTTTTGAACTACGGGGTTGTGATTAGGTTTAGGTTAAGGTCTTACTACGTAGCTTCTTCTGCCACTCCATCTCGTTGTGCAGGAAGGAGGTCTGCTGGAAGAAGTGTGTGACCTTGCTGCCCTGCTCATCCTGCTCCGTGGTGTTAAACACCCGGAACTTTGACTCCTCCGTCAGGAACTCACAGATGGGATGGATCGGGTACACGATCTGCTCCATGCTGCGGTCCTCACGCACAATCTGATGCATAGATAGATGGGGATTATTATTATATATTAATAATAATAAGGGGACCTCTATTTGTGCAGTGTGTGTGTGTGTGTGTGTGTACCTCTATCTGAGCTGTGTGTTGTTCGTAGAACTTCAGGGGGTCCTCCTCTTCGCTCTCTGCCGGAATGGTGGACTTCAACATCTGAGACAGCGGCCGGTTGTTCAGGTTCAACTGCAGGAGGCAACAGGAACACAACGTTATTAATACATGAATACAACATTAATGCAACATTAATAACATGAATTTAACATCAGTATATGATGATAGAGAGCAACCTAGCCACTCACAGTTCAGGTTAGGAGAGGGGGGGGGGGGACAGACAGACAGACAGACGGACAGACAGACGGACAGACTGAGAGAGAGAGAAAGAGACTCACCATAGAGGATATGCCCTCCTCCCCCTCCTCCTTGGTCCTCTTGGGAGGTTTCAGGAGGTTCAGTAGAATTTTGTTGTGTCTCGCCAGCTGAAGAACAAGAAGCCCACAGTCAGAACCACACTCCTTTACAACTGGCCCAGTCAGAACCACACACCTCTACAACAGGCCCAGTCAGAACCACACTCCTCTACAACAGGCCCAGTCAGAACCACACTCCTCTACAACAGGCCCAGTCAGAACCACACTCCTCTACAACAGGCCCAGTCAGAACCACACTCCTCTACAACAGGCCCAGTCAGAACCACACTCCTCTACAACAGGCCCAGTCAGAACCACACTCCTCTACAACAGGCCCAGTCAGAACCACACTCCTCTACAACAGGCCCAGTCAGAACCACACTCCTTTACAGCTACAACTGTACAACTACAGGACCACAGTCAGAAACACGCTCCTCTACAACTCTAGACACTGGATACTGAGGCAGCTTTTAATGTAGATACGTATCTGTATGTATAGACCAGTCGAGTCCAGTGGAGGTGCATGGGATACAATGGAATAATGCATGGAATACAATGAGGAATGGTATCAAACACACACTATTCCTTCTTCCATTCCATGCAGTTCAATGACCCCGTCCTCCGATTTCTAGCTCCACCAGCCTCCCCTGATATGTATGTAAACACTAAAAAGGGAGCTACATGCTAGAGATGGAAGCCTGACATGTTAGCAGGGTATACATGCCTGTTGACTTGTGATTCATGGCTGTGAGTGCAGAGCAAGGCATTCACTCAGTGACATCAGAGACAAATCAACCCTCCCTCTGGAGGTCAATAAAGTTTATTCAGATGACTGTAGCTGAAGTGGATTAGGGGTAAATAAAGTTTATTCAGGGGCGCTCAGTGGCGTAGCACACTAATGCGCTTACCACGTAATCGCAAGGTTCCTGGTTCGATTCCGACCCTCGACCTATCTTGCATGTCATCCCTCCTCTCTCTCCCATCCTTCCTGTCAATCTCTATTGTCTCTATCCCAATCAAGCAGAAATGCCCTAAAAACATTAAAAAAATAAATACATTTAAAAAAAAGTTTATTCAGATGACTGTACCTGAAGTGCCAGGATATAGATGTTGTGTCCAACCTCCTGCGGCGACACCTCTCCTCCCTCACACTCACTCTCCTGCTGGTACGCCTTCTTAATCACCTCCACCTGGAGAGCCACAACACGACAAAAGTTGAGGGGAAAGGGGCCTTGCAAGCAAGTTTAAGAAAGAGGGGGATTTTTTATTTTTTTTCAAAGCTGACCTACCCCCCCCCCCCCCCCCCCCAAAAAAAAATGAGGGGAAAAAGAAAGAGGGGATGAGAGAGGGTTCTGACCAGTTCCCGGGGTCGAAGGTTAAACAGGATCCTCTCTGCGTTCTCGCTGTCATGGCGACTCTCCATCAGAGCCAATAGCAGCTTGGAGGCGTTGTCCTGGAAACCAAAGGGTTGATGTCAGTGATTCGTCACAGAGGAAATAGAACACATACCATGCATCTGTACTTAGTAAACACACACGCAGGTCAACCACAGGGTCAACCACTAGGTAAACAGTTAGGTAACTAGGTAAACAGTTAGGTAACGCTTAGGTAACTAGGTAACCTTGAGCTGCAGGACCATCTCCATGCGGTAGCGACACAGAGGACTGATGTCATTCAGAATGAGAGCTGTGATGATGTCGATACCGTTGGACTCATGGGTCACGATACATGTCTGCAAACACACAATGGTCACACACAGATATTAACATTAGAACTACACATCTGCAAACACACACAATGACCATACACAGATTTTAACATATTGTGGTTGGCCTGATCACCAACTATGATAAGCCTACAGGGATGAGATACAAGTCCTGGTGGACTGGTACCGGGATAATAATCTCTCCCTTAATATCAGCAAAACAAAGGAGCTGATTGTGGACTTCAGGAAGACTATCCTACCTGGTTCTATTAGCAGTACTCTGTAATTGACTATCCTACCTGGCCCAGTTCTCTGTGATAAGACTATCCTACCTGGTTCTCCTGGCAGGGTCCTTGGCAGTACTCTGTGAGGGTCTCCAGGGTCTGGGTGATGAGGCCCACGTTGCCCTCGTTGATGTAGAGGCCCAGCAGGCCCAGCCCCCCCGTGGTGCTGCCACACATGATGTCCAGGAATTGCAACGTCTCACACACCAGGTTGTAGTTGCTCTTGTTGTTCTGGCAACGCAGGAAGTTCTGAAGACGAGGACAGGAAGGTTAAATGGTGAAGTCAAATACATGAGGGTCAATATACTAGGTTCTGACCTGTAGGTCCTGGTTCTAGGTTCCAACCTGTAGGTTCTAGGTTGTGGTTCTAGGTTCCAACCTGTAGGTTCTAGGTTGTGATTCTAGGTTCTAACCTGTAGATCATGGTTGTGGTTCTAGGTCCTGACCTGCAGGTCCTGGTTGTGGTTCTAGGTTCTAGATTCTGACCTGCAGGTCCTGGTTGTGGTTCTAGGTTCTAACCTGTAGGTCCTGGTTGTGGTTCTCACAGAGCAGCTGGAGGAAGCGGAGGATGGGTTTCATGATGCTGACGGCCGGGCCCATCTCTGTCTCCGCCTCCTTCTGCTCCGGGGCGAGGCTCAGGGCCGGGCTAGGCGTGGGCGCAATGGAGGGTCCAGGGACCAGGAGACCCGCTGCAGGCATAACCAGCTGGCCAGAACCTGGGGGGGGGGTGGGGGGGGACCAGTGGGACCAGAAAAACCATCACTGACCAGTCTCTATATCCTCCCTCCCTCCCTCCCTCCCTCCCTCACCAGTCTCCATCTCCTCCCACCTTCTTCCTCCCTCCCCCGCCTCCATCTCCTCCCTCCCCAGTCTCCATCTCCTCCCTCCCTCCTCCCCAGTCTCCATCTCCTCCCTCCCTCCTCCCCTCCCTCCCTCCCTCCTCCCCTCCCTCCCTCCATCTCCTCCCTCCTCCTCACCAGTCTCCAGGTCCTTGTCGTCCTTGGCCTTATTGCTCATCTCTCCCACGTTGACCGACACCGTGGCCTTGATGTCCAGCTGGGCCATCTTCATACGATCGTGGAGAACCTTGAAGAACTTCTCGGACTTGTTGTCCCCCATCATCAACTTGTAGAATGAGTTCTGGAGTGGACAGAGAGAGAGAGAGAGAGAGAGAGAGAGAGAGAAAACATGGACAGGCTGAAGATAAATATCGTTGTGTGTGTGTGTGTGTGTGTGTGTGTGTGTGTGTGTGTGTGTGTGTGTCCTACCTGTATCTCTGTGTTGCCTCCCTCCAGCAGACAGATGGCCAGCTGGATGCTCTCCTGGAAGATCTTGTCGTTCTTGGTGCTCATGACCAGGTCGGTGAAGAGCCTTGTGCCCCCCTCTCTGTCCAGACGACACTGGACCGCTGCCACTGCCGCCCAGTCCTTCTCCAGCTCCGCTCCTACACACACACACACACACACACACACACACACACACACACACACACACACACACACACACACACACACACAGACACACACAGAGACACACACAGAGACACACACAGAGACACACACAGAGACACACACACACACACACACACAGACATTATTTTATATAAATTATATGAACGTACACACATAATCCCTTGTATTGTTAGATAGTAATCCAAGCCCACCTCCTGTAGCTCCCAGCTCCACCAGGTCTGACACCTTGTTGTTGTTCTTCTTGTTGGTGAACAGGTAGTTCTGCAGAAGAACCTTCCTCAATGCTATGCCCTAGAGACACACACACGCACGCACACACGCAAAGACACACACACACACACACACACCTGGTTAATATATAAACACCTTAGGCACCCCAACACACACACACACACACACACACACACACACACCACAGTCACTCACCTTCTCGTCAAAGTCCAGAGTGCGGATCAGCATGTCCTGCAGCGTCCTCAGAACCTTGATACACAGCTTCTCCTCTGAGCTCATTAGGGCTTTGGTGTGCTGGATCAACCTAGCATACACAGACACACAGACACAGACACACACACACAGACACACACACACACAGACACACAGTTAGACCTCATTCAGTCATCCATTAATACAATACCACACCCCCACCCCTCCCTCCCTCCCCCCTCCTCACTTGGAGATGAAGCCTCCTGATTCGCAGCGTTGCCGGGCATCGGTCCCCTCCAGGAACAGCAGTTCAGGCTGCTGCAGCACGTCCACCAGGACTGACAGCTCTGCGTTCACCAGGGGCTTCAGACGCTGCTCCAACGTGTTTATGATGTCCTAGACAGGGTTAGGACAGGGTTAACACTAGGACAGGGTTAGGACAGAGTTAACACTAGGACAAGGTTAGGACAGGGTAGAACAGGGTTAGGACAGGGTTAGGACAGGGAACAAGAGATCAGTCTCATCTGTGATTCAGAATCTGTTGCTGGAGAAGAGAGGTACAAAATGAGAGAAGAAGAGAGGGAAGGAGAGAGAGAAGAAGACATTGAAGAGGGGATGGGTAGAAGATAGGAGAGGTAGGGTTTATGGCCCCACCTGCAGCTTCTCAATGATGTTCTTGTAGTCCCAGGGGTTGTTGGGGGCTGAGGGTCTGGAGGAGCGGGTGGAGCTCTTGTAGTTTGGGTTGGAGCGTGACAGAGAGTTCAGAGCACTGGTGTTCAGCACACTAGTGATCTGAGACTCCAGGTCCAGGGGCAGAGAGATGGAACGACTCTTAGCTAGAGAGAGAGTGAGAGTGGGGGGAGGGGAGAGGGAGGGAGGGAGGAAGGGAGGAAGGGAGGGAGGAAGGGAGGAAGG
The DNA here is from genome assembly GCF_951799395.1 of Argentina silus. Lineage (NCBI taxonomy): Eukaryota > Metazoa > Chordata > Actinopteri > Argentiniformes > Argentinidae > Argentina > Argentina silus. The sequence continues at coordinate 16,364,562 of NC_139662.1, forward strand.
GAGGGAGAGAGGGAGAGAGGGGGAGGGAGGGAGGGAGAGAGGGGGAGAGAGAGAGGGAGAGAGGGGGAGAGAGAGAGGGAGAGAGAGAGAGAGAGAGAGAGAGAGAGAATGCATTGTGTAACTAAATAGTAATGTAAATTCATGTAAATAACTCACCTGTCAGGGCCAGGGGGGAGGTGTATTGACTCACCAGTCATGGCCAAGGTGCGTATGCAGGTCTCCACCAGGCCTCGGTGTTGCTGCTGTAACCAGGGACAGTCTAACAGACGCATGGAGGACTGGAGAAGCTGGGTCACTATGGTGTGGTGGGTCTGGGGGGGGGGGGGGGGGGTCAATTGCACAATTAATGATTTGTTCTATCTATTCTATTCTAGTGCATTGTATTCTATCTTAGTACACAGTTCTCACCTGTAGCGAGGTGCTGTTCTCAGAGAAGGGCGAGCTGAAGAAGGCGTTGATGGTGTCAAACACCACGTTGATTATGTACTTCTCTAGGATGGGGTCCGACAGACGCTTCTCTCTCTTTTTGCACACCTTGGAGGGTCGGGGGGGGCAGGGTTAGGGTTACTCCAGTGACTGGAGAAAGACCATAATATTTTATAGGCACAGACAGACAGGCAGACAGGCGGACTGACCTACCCTGGCCATGTCCACAGTGAAGTCTTCGAACAGATTCCAGATGTGGTTGGAGGTGTAGATCTCTTTCATCTCCACCTCTGTGTCCACATAGCAGTGGTTCACAAAGTTCACATACGCCACCTTCACCTGCAAGGCCCGGCCACCAGGGGGAGACACACACAGCTGGATGAAAGGCTGGTTCAGCATTACAGGGTGTGAAGTACAAGACTATATAATCTGTAATGATCTTGAAATGTGCCGTGTAAAATACCTCTTAATAGTAAACAACAATATTGTTACTTTCATCATTGTTTCTGTATGTCATTGTACATTGCTATGGTTACAATAATGATATACTACTGGTAGCCTATTTCCTGGACGTCGTCCATCGATGTCGGCCGTACCTCTGTGATGCAGTCCTCGTGTGTGACCACTCTCACCACGTCCTCTAGGGGCAGCAGAGAGGTGCATTTGATCTCAGTGTAGACGTTCTTGCCCTCAGCGCAGGCAGCCAGCAGCTCCACCAGGGAGATGTGGTAGCGGAGGGGACTGCTCTCCTGGACCCCCTCCCTGGACTCAGCCATCAGCTCCAGCATGGTGGAGAAGGACGCCTTGTCATTGTAGAACACCACCACATCCTCCCCTGCGTTGGTCAACTATAGGACAGACAGACAGGTTGATAGACAGACAGGCAGACAGACAGGGAGACAGTCAGACAGACAGATGGACAGACAGGGAGTCGAGGGAGTCAGACAGACAGACAGACAGACAGACAGACAGACAGACAGGCAGGTAGACAAGCAGGTAAAAACCCAGACCAAGGCTAAACCCAGACCAGACTCAGGTGTAATAGAGTAGTAGAAGTGTAGTAGTAGTAGTAGTAATAGTAGTAGCAGTAGTAGTAGTTGTAGTAGTATTAGTATAGTAGCAGTAGTAGTACTATTAGTAGTAGTATAGTAGTAATAGTAGTAGTAGCAGTAGTAGTAGTAGTAGTAGTAGTAGTAGCAGTAGTAGTAGTAGTAGTAGTAGTAGTAGTAGCAGTATAGTAGAGTAAAGTAGAAGTGTAGTAGTAGTAGAAACAGTAGTCGTAGAGTAGAGTAGAAGTGTCGTAGTTTATTAGAGTAGAGTAGAAGTGCTCACCTCGGTCATGATCATGTCCTGGCACTTCTTGACGTACTTGCCCTCGGCCTTGATGATGGTGTGCAGGAAGTTGAGGTACTGGACGTGGCGCCCGTGCGTGGCCAGGCAATGGATGAAGTGCTGCAGGACATGTTCACTGATCTCTGTACACAGCTGGTAGTTATTACTGAAGATGTGCTGCACTGTCTCAGCCTCCAGGAGCTGGGGGGGGGGGGGCAGAGGGGAGGGGGGAATTTGATTATTTATTGTATTGTGCTCAACAGTCATGCCTGTGTGTGTGTGTGTGTGTGTGCGCGTGCGTACAGTGTGTGTGCATGCGTGCATGCGCCTGTGTGTGTGTGTGTGTGTGTATGTGTGTGTGTGTGTGTGTGTACTCACCCCAGGGTTGAGGAACAGGTTGAGGTTCTTGTGAAGCAGTGTTTGGTTCTCCAGGTTTCCCATGCAGAACTTCTGCAGGAACAGGTGAGTATATCTGATGATCTCCTGCATCTTCACATCATGCTGGGGGAGACAGGAGGGGGGAGGAGACAGGAGGAGGGGGAGATGGGGGAGAATGGGGGAGGATAGAGAAAAAAGTGTGAAAATATATATACGTATATACAGTACATTGATATGGGTCACTATTTGTGTGTGTGTGTGTGTGTGCGTGCGTAGATGTGTGTTTGTGGGGGTACCTGTATGTGTGTGTGTGTGCACGTGTGTGCGTGCGTGCGTGCGTGCGTGCATGCGGGCGTACCTGTGTGTGTGGCTCCCTCACCTGATCGTAGGACACCTGGAGCAGGTCTAACATGACTTTGTGAGCTCCCATGTTCTTCAGGAGTCGCTGCTGCTTCTTCCACACACCTGAGCTGCACATCTTATTCAGACGCTCCAGGATCTGGGAGAGGACAGCAGTTAGAGGATGACAGCAACAACAACAACAACAACAACAACAACAACAAGCACTCAGAGAGAGAGGAGAGCTACTCAACACCCTGCAGCTCTGTAGTCAGCTGTTTCAGGCCACTGTGTTTGTTTCATTAAAAAGTGTAAAACGTGAAGGAGTGATAGAGTGATAGAACACACCTCCTTGACTTTCTGGTAGTTCTCATTGCCCTTCTCTAGCTTCTCTTTCTTGGGCGTTGCACCCTCTGACGCCATCTGGGGGACAGTAGACAGAATGGTTAGTATCAGACTGGTTAGCAGCAGCACGGTATCTTATACAATATCTCTAACAGGAGAGGCTGGTGGAGGTAGAAATCAGAGGACGGGCTCATTGTAATGCATGGAATGATGAATGGTATCAAACACACTCCTCATGCCATTTCCATGCAGCCAACCACAGATAGATGCAGCCAACCACAGATAGATTCATCATGGAGCAGCCAGGTCTCTGAATAAAGCACAGATTCATTCATTGACTACAGTCTTCACCTCTCCCTTGTCTTTCTTGTCCTTCTTGTCCTTCTTCCCCTCCCCTCCTCCAGAGTTCTTCTTTTCCACCCAGAGCTCAGACTTCTCCACCAAGGTCCTGAGGTGGTCCAGGTCACTCTTGATCAGCTTGTAGTTTTCCACGTCCTGGCCCGAGATGAGGAGCTGGACCTGGAAGGGACAGTAGGGACAGATGTGTGTGTGTGTGTGTGTGTGTGGGGGGGGGGGGGGTGGGCTATGTGTGCGCGCATGTGTGAGTGTGTGTATGTGTGTGTGAGTGTGTGGGTATGTGTGCGCACCTGTGTGTGTGTGTGTGAGTGAGTGTATGTGTGTGTGAGTGTGTGGGTATGTGTGCACATGTGTGTGTATGTGTGCGCACCTGTGTGTGTGTGTGTGTGTGTGTGTGTGTGTGTGCGCATACCTGTTTGAAGGTGTGCAGGACCTCCTGTCTCTGGCTGAAGTGTTTGAAGAGCAGCTGCAGCGCTCCAGAGACCAGCGGAGGGTAGTCGTGCATGGTCAGGTGGATCAGCACCCGCAGGAACATACGCCCTCCCTCATCATCCACCTCCAGAATACTGTTCCCCTTACTACACACACATACACACACACACACACAGGCACACACACACACACACACAGGCACACACAAACACACATGCACAAGAACACACGCACAAGCACACAAATGCATGCACACACACATGCGCGCACGCACACACACACGTTAAAAATGGAAGACAGAGAGGGGTGCTGAATCCATAGGGGCAGACATGTGATAGATAGATAGAAGTTGTTGTTTCAACGTAGAGTGATCTGATTGGCTGAACGTACCCCACTCCAAACATGGCCTCTGCCTGCTCTCCTATGTGCTGCAGGTTGATGGTGGCTGAGAGGGGACAAAGTTAACACCAAAAGGTTACACAATGTCAAAGATTGTATTCTTTCTCCAGTTCTGTGCGGGGGGTAGGGGGTAGGGGGTAGGGGCTAGGGGGTAGGGGGTAGGGGCTAGGGGCTAGGGGCTAGGGGACAGGGGACAGGGGGTAATGGAGGTATTGGGGTAGAGTGTAGGGCTAGGATAGAGAACAGGGGACAGGGAACAGGGAGGGTAGGGGGTAGGGGACAGTTAGGACTAGTGTTAACCTACCTGCTTGTTCTGTGGCTGCAGCAACAGGGGACAGGGAAGGTAGGGGGTAGGAGGTAGGGGGTAAGGGGGTAGGAGGTAGGGGGTAAGGGGTAGGAGGTAGGGGGGTAGGGGATAGGAGCTAGGGGGTAGGGGACAGTTAGGGCTAGTGTACACCTACCTGCTTGTTCTGTGGCTGCAACGTCAGCTGGCATGAAACAAACAGCATTTCACTACAGGACACTAGACTAGTTATCATCTAGTCATGTAGAGATTAATCTACAGCATGATTCAGAGGGGTAGGGGGTAGGGGTTAGGGGGTAGGGGGGCAGAGGGGACAGGGGACCAGGGGTAGCTACCTGCTTGTTCCATGGCTGTAGTGGCGTCTGCGTCGGCCATGGGGTAAACTTCTACAAACTCCTTCTTGAAGACGGACAGCAGGAAGGACAGACGGTAGTCCAGACGCACGTTCAGGATGAACTGGAGAGATAGATGGAGAGATGGAGAGGTCTGATCATGCACTTCTCTAGTGTAGCAGAGAAGGTTGTTAGCTCAGAAGACCCAGGTTCAAACCCTGAGGCTGAGAGTAGCCCACCTGCAGGATCTCCAGGATCTTGAGCTTGGTATCCATGACGGTGACGTCCTGTTTGTCGATGCTGTCTTTGCTGCGGCCCTGAGCCTCCAGGTGCATGTTGGGACGGCCAGGTCCTCCAAATATGGACTGCTTCCTGCTCAGGACCATGGTGGACATTATCTGCCCCATGCCGTGGATGGAGCGCTTCATATTCTTACCTGTGGGGGCGGGGGGAGGTATGTGTTATTACATCATGATTACATCGGTATGTGTTATTATATCGTTATTACATCGGTATATGTTATTACATTGATATGAGGGTTATACAGGTGTATATGGTTGTGGTTATATATGGTTATGGTTATACAGGTGTGTATGTGTGTGTGTATGTGTATTTTACCTGTGCCATCGTGGTGTATATGGTTATGGTTAGGGTTGTGTGCATGTTACCTGTGGCACCATTATGGTTCTACAGGTGTGTGTGTGTGTGTGTGTGTGTACGTTACCTGTGGTTAGGGTTCTACAGGTGTGTGTGTGTGTGTGTGTGTGTGTATGTGTATGTGTGTGTGTGTACGTTACCTGTGGTTTTTATTATACAGGTGTGTGTGTGTGTGTGTGTGTGTGTGTGTGTGTGTGTGTGTACATTACCTGTGGTTATGGTTATACAGGTGTGCGTGTGTGTTACCTGTGCCATCGTCGTGGAACATGGGGTTGGTGAGGGTGGGGCTGGGGATGCAGTCTATGATGCCCAGCAGCGTCCGGGTCAGCCTCAGCAGCTCAAAGAAACTGTAGAAGCCAAAATAGATGAGGTGTCTGGCCAGGCTCACCACCTGGGGGGGGTACAATCATCATCATCATCATCATCATCATCATCATCTCCACCCTCATCATCATTATCATTATCATCTCCGTCACTGTCATCGAGGGGAGGGTTGAATGGGGGGGTGGGGGTGTGTGTGTGTGTGTGTGTGTGTGAGGGGGGTGGGGGGTGGGGGGTGAAGAGGACAGGTACCTCGTAGGTGAGTTTGTTCTTCTCCTGGTTGTGGAAGGGCAGGTCGTCATTCAGGACGTTGTTGAGGTACTCCTCCATGAACACCATGGTGTTGGCAAACTTGTTCTTCTTGTTGTCGCGAGAGTCATCCATGTTGGAGTCATAGCTGACCACAGAGACACAGAGAGTCACAGACATAACTAAAAAACAAATACCTTCACACTGCAAGTTACTGTATGTGGTGCAAGGCATCACGTTATTGCTTTCATTATGTCAATGTGTCTGTATCTGTCTCTATTCAAATGAACCAGTGTGTGTGTGTGTGTGTGTGTGTGTGTGTGTGTGTGTGTGTGTGTGTGTGTGAGTGTGAGTGTGTGTGTGTGTGTGTGTGTGTGTGAGTGTGAGTGTGTGTGTGAGTGTGAGTGTGTCCTACTCTTTGATGGTGATGGAGGTGGGGATCTCGGTCCAGAGGCGTGCGAACTTGACGGGCGTGACTAGCTCCTGTGGGTCGCGGTCCACGTGGGCGTGCAGCATGAGGCGGCAGAAGGAGGCTCGGAGGTCAAAGGGCAGCGTCTCGTCCATCATGCACAGGAAGATGAGCTCCACGTCCAGCTGCTTAGAGATCTCATCTATAGCTAGGTACTGGCGGTCCAGACACATCCTAGCATACAGCTTCAACTGGTACCTACACACACGCACACACACATGCATACACACATAGACACACATGCACATACATACATACATACGCACACACACACACACACACACACACACACATTATATACTGTACATGTCTATGGACAGGTACTGACAGTCATGACTGTCTTCCTGTCTGTCTGTCTGCCTGTCTATCTGTCTCCCTACAGGTACATGTCTGTCTGTCTGTCTGTCTGTCTGCCTGCCTGTCTGTCTGCCTGCCTATGTGTCTGTCTGCTTGCCTGCCTGCCTGCCTTTAGGTCTGACTGTCTGTCTGCTTATCTGCCTGTCTGCCTGCCTTCCTGTCATAGGAGGAGGGAGGGAGGGATGGAGACCCTATGTGTCTACTTGCCTCCCACCTCCCCCCTCCCCCCCTCCCTACCTGTAGTAGGTGAGGACGTTCTCGTCGTGGGCGTTGCCCTGCCTGGCCTCCTGGGCCAGCTGTCTGATGCTCTTCTCCTGTTTCTCCTTGGTCTTGTCTGTCCAGACCAGCCACACCTCGTCCTCCTCCGCGAAGTCCTCCATGCCCAGGTACTCTGTGGCGTGGGGCATCTCCTTGGGCACGCGACGCCTGCACACATACATACACACACACAGTGAGAATGTGTGTGTGTGTGTGTGTGCGTGTGTGTGTGTGTGCATGCATATCTATATATGTGTGTGTGTGTGTGTGAGAGTGTGTATATGTGTGTGTGTGTGTGTCACCACCACTCACTCAGTCTTGATGAGGATGTCCTGGTTCTTGGTGTCTAACACACACTTGCAGATGAGCTCCTGTGTGACTGGGATGGCCACGTTGTTGGACACACACAGGTCTGATAGGTAGTCCAGGAACCTGGCAGGAAAGACCAGGATGTTACACACACCTTCCTCCAAGGTCTCCATCTCTGTCTTGGTGATATGTTTCTCCTTCTCCTCCTCCCCCCCACCCTCCCTCCCTCCCTCCCACCCTCCCTCCCTCCTCACCTTGGTTCTCTGTTCCTGCGGACCAGGCTAACGAAGGTCTCCACCTCTGTCTTGGTGATGTGTTTCTCCAGCAGCTTGCGGTTGTTGTGCAGCAGAGCAGTGATGGTGTCTTCAGCCAGGATGTCGTAACCAATCTGAGACTGCATCACTCCAAACTGTTTGGCGATGTGCTCCTACACACACACACACACACGGCTTAAAATGAAGCATTATCATCACCATCATCACCACCACCACTATCATCACCACCATTATCATCACTATCATCATCACCATCATCATCAACATGACCATCACCATCATCACTATCACCACCATGACCTTCATCATCACTATCACCACCATCATCACCACCACCACCATCATCACCACCACCATCATCAGTACCTGGTTCTTGCGGTAGTCCTCCTGTGAGTGCCTCAGCACACGGTAACACAGACGGAACATGTACTGGTACGGAGCGTTCTTCTGGTCCGCCAGCTCCTCCAATCGCAGCAGAGGACCCTCCGCCCCTTTATCCTTGAACGGAGCCTTGATAATACCAAAGACCTGGAACAGAGTAGAGTAGAGGGCAGTAGAGTAGAGTAGAATAGAGAAGAGCAGAGTAGAGTAGAGTAGAGTAGAGTAGAGTGGAATGGAGTACCGTACAGTAGAGTAGAGTACAGTAGAGTAAAGTAGAGTACAGTACAGTAGAGTACAGTAGAACAGAGTAGATTAGAGTAGGGTAGGGTACAACAGAGTAGAGTAAAGTACAGTAGAGTAGAGTAAAGTAGAGTACAGTACAGTAGAGTACAGTAGAGCAGAGTAGAGTAGAGGACAGTAGACTAGGCCAGAGTGATCCGGTTCTGACCTGTTTGAGGATGTTCTGTTCCCTCATGAGTTTCTGTCTTTCGCGGTTGGCCTTGGTCATCACAACCTCCAGGACAGGCTGGCCGCTGTTGGATGTGTCCACCACGAAAAAGACCAGGTCCTCCAGCAGTTTGATGGCAAACCTGGGGCAGGGTCAGAGGTCACACACTCACACAGCCGGGGTCAGAGGTCACACAGCAAGGGTCAGAGGTCACACACTCACACAGCCATCCCCCCCCCACCCCCCTGTAGGTCCTTACCTCCTGTCGTTGGGGCTGATAAAGCCCTCAGTGAACCTGTCCACCACCGTGCCCAGCATGAAGCTGGCGTCGTTAGCAAAGTCCAGGTCTCTGATCTCCATGACGGGCACGGATACGATGGCAAACGCCTCCTTATCCTCCTTGGTAGGGCAGGTTCCCAGCTGGAGGGAGACAATACACACATAGACTTATAGGACAGGACACACACACACACAGACACACACACACACACACACACACAGTCTGAGAGGGCAGAACACACACACAAGTACACACACACACACACACGTACACACACACACACTCAGTCTGAGAGGGCAGAACACACACAGAAATACAAGAACACACACACACATGTACACATATTCGTACACACACACACACACACACACACACACACACACACACACACACACACACAGGAGCATACCATGAGTCGTATAGGCCTCTCCTCATCGATGTCTATGGGGACGTTGGTGCTCTGGATCCAGGTGTTGGTGCACAGGTGTCTGAGACGCACGTACGAGTTCCTGACACGACACATTCACACATTCAACCTTTACCTTTACAGCGTCTTCTGCAGGTAAGTAGGGGTGGGTGTATATGTGTACGTGTGTGTGTTCTGTCCTCTAAGTCAGAGTGTGTGTGTGTGTGTGTGTGTGCGTGTGTGCATTTGTGTGTGCGTACGTGTGTGTGTGTTTGTGTTCTGTCTTCTAAGTCAGAGTGTGTGTGTGTATTTGTGTGTGTGTGCCTGTGTGTGTGTGTGTGTGTGTGTGTGTGAGTGTGAGTGTGTGTGAGTGTGTGTGTAGTACCGCGGTACGAAGGAGTCGGTCTTCTGCAGGGTGGTGGGGTCGAGCTCGAACAGCGAGGCGATTTCGTTGCCATGGGGCACTGCAACCAGCTTGTACTTGATCCTCTCTCCTAGACTACGCTTGTTGCTACGGCTACTGTCCATCTACACAGGGGTCAGAGGTCAACAACACTGACAGACGACAGACAGATAGATACGATAGATAGATAAGGTTAGGGTTAGGGTTAGATGGAGAGATGGATACGTAGATAGAGACAGACAGACAGACAATAGACTCACTGTCTGTAACGGAATGTCTGGGCTGTCTCCTTTATAACCTGGGTTCTCCTACAACAACAACAACAACAACAACAACAACAACAACAGATATGTTAACATACACCACTGATTGATTACTATAACTCATTGATTCATGAACACATCCCAGGTTAAGCCACGCCCATGGACAGTAGCATGTAGCGTTACCTCAGCGGCCAGGTAGTTTCCTGTGGCCAGGTGTTTGAAGCGGTACAGACTGTTCCAATGCCCCGCCCCCCCACGACATGGGTCATGATGCACCACCTGGGAACCAATCACAGCATCAAGCATACCTTAGGAGTGTGTGTGTGTGTGTGTGTGTGTGTGTGTGTATGTGTGTGAATTGCGGGGCTACTGTTTGCAACAACTTGAAGTCTGTTTCATATGTGCGAGTGTGTATGTGTGTGTGTGTGTCTGTGTGTGTGTACTGACCTCCACCTCCCAGAGAGCGTTGGAGCTGGTAGCAGAAGTAGCTGATTGGCGGAGGGTGGTGCGTAGGAAGACGTGCAGCTTGGCCTTGTACTCGTCACAGGTCAGGAACTTCTCCTGCTCTGCGTGGAACAACCGCACCACGTCGCCCTGACAACCCGCAAAACAAGCACATTAATACACCCTATCCTTACACACCACATCACCCTGACAACCACAACACACACATTAGTCCAACCAGCCTAGACGTACCCTAACTGCACACTGTTTGTTCTTTGATTTCTGGTGACTGTGTTGACATACCCCCCCCCCAACCCCCCGGACCATGTGACAGACTCACTCCCTTAAGGACTTCATCCTTGTGGTCGCTGAACATCATAAACAGGTTGATCTTCCAGCTGGTGTTGCAGTTCACTGAGTTGACCTGTAGAGGGGCCAGAGAGCACAGCTTCAGACTGGGACCAGGTCACATCATTACTGGTCCAGACAGATGTTCAGGAGGGGGAGGAGATGGGCCACAGCATGTGTTACCATGGTAATGTGACATGTAGCATCTATTACCATGGTAACATGACCTGTAGTGACATGTGTTGCCAACGGGACGTGTGTGTCTCACCTCCTTGCAGCCTGTGTGGTCCGACAGCTCGTAGTTACTGGCGTGGAGCGGCTGGCCCGCGTTCACCGGGTTCAGGATCACCTTGTCTCCTACTACCACCTACAGCACAGGGGACAGAACTACTGAAGGATGGGTGTGTGTGTGTGTGTGTGTTAACTGTTAAGTCAGATTTCTGTAAAGTGGATTGTATTGCATCTCTGTATGTACTCTATAAATAAAGTTTGGTTAAAAGGTTTTATATTAGTGCATGTGTATGAGCATGTGTGTGTGTGTGTGTGTGTGTGTGTGTGTGTGTGTGTGTGTATGTGTTACATTGTCTCCGTTGGCGCGTAGCTTCCAGAAGGGTTGTATGAAGTGCCAGGAGCCCTCGTTGCCTGTCCCGTCCAGCGTCACACGCATGGCGTTCTTCTCCAGCAGCGCCGGCAGACGCTTGTTCACCGTCAGGTACTTATTACTCTTCATATGGAGGAGCTGGAACACACACCATACACCACACACACACACACACACACACACACACACACACACACACACACACACACACACACACACACACACACACACACACACACACACACACACACACACACACACACACACACACACACACAGTCAGAAAGATAAGCCCCCATGTCTGCCTGGCTCAGTCACAACACTGAGCAGCCATTAACAGATTACACCTATTGATCTGCTGGGAGAGACACTCCCTCTCCTCTCCTCTCCTCTCCTCTCCTCTCCTCTCCTCTCCTCTCCTCTCCTCTCCTCTCCTCTCCCTTCCCTCCTCTCCCTTCCCCTCCCCTCCCCTCCTCTCCCTTCCCCCTCCCTGACAGACTCTCTCCCTCTACCCACTCTCTCTAAGGTTCTTACCTGGATGACTGTGGAGGTGTAGGGGGTGTGGAGCTGAGGTTCTTACCTGGATGACTGTGGAGGTGTAGGGGGTGTGGAGCTGAGGTTCTTACCTGGATGACTGCACCGTATTTGACCACGTCTCCATGGACCTTTTTGTTCTCCGTCTCATTCTGTTTCTGCTCCAGGTTGGAGGCGTGCTGAAGAGAACAGGAGACGCGAGCACACACACACACACACACACACACACACACACACACACAGAGTACAGAACAGATAGAACATGAGTGTACAGTCCAGACAAGATGGCAGAATCCTAGGGGTGTGATCTGACAGAGTGATCTAGTGGATCTAGACTAGTGGTGTGATGGTAGCTACTGGTAGCTAACCTACTGGGTGGTAGCTGTGATTCGTACCTGTAGTTTCTGCAGCAGCACCACGTCAGCGATTTTGTCCTTCTCATGTTTGGCCTGCTTGGCCTTCCAGAACTGCTTCTGGGCCGAGTACCGGTTCATAGGACACACCTTGAACAAGCAGTCTGGGAGAGACGGATGGTTAGGGTTTGGTTATGTTACGGTTAGGTTATGTTACAGTTAGGTTATGTTAGGCGGTTAAAGGAGGGTTGCATGCACGCACGCACGTTATTGAGTATAACGATGGGAGGGGACCAGGGGAAGGAGTCTGTATATCTGACTACACATCTAAGACACATCATGATCCTGCCCTATCAATGATTGAGAGTCACAGTGTTCTCTCCACACCCAGAGAGAGAGGGGGGAGAGAGAGAGAGAGAAAGAAAGAGAGAGAGAGAGAGAGAGAGGGGGTGTATCTGTGTGTTTCGTCAATATTGACTCTCTCTACCTTCAGAGTGATATCCTGTTTTTAGAGGAGGCTAATATTGGTGATCAAGGACCTTATCAGATACTTACTAACAAATGTGGGCGGCTATCTCTGATAGAAGACTGATATGAGACTGATAGAAGACAGATAGTAGACTGATAGGAGCCTGAACGTCGCTGGTACGAATCACGCTTGGGACACTATTTTCTTTTTGTTGCTAATTCATGCTAATTGTTGTTGCTTATGCTAATATTTGCTAATGCTTGACAACTTACCCTAACCTTAACCACTTGAAGTTAATGCCTAACCTTAACTAATTAATGCCTAACCTTATCAAACCATTCCTCATTCCGTTTCATGCATTACAATGAGCCCGTCCTGTGATTTCTACCTCCACCAGCCTCCCCTGGGAGAAAGCATACTTGACACACATACAGAGACTTGATCAACATACGTAGATGAAAAACTAAACTACTGCAACTTTTCCCTTTTATAAAGCTCCAGGGGAAGGGTGAGTGAAGCTCACATCAGAGGCAGACCAGATGTTACTGTGTGTGTGTGTGTGTGTGTGTGTGTGTGTGTGTGTGTGTGTATGTCTGTAAGGGGGGGTCTATCTGTGCCACTCCAAAAGATAGGTCAGACCGAGGGACATGTGGGTTGACAGACCCAGGAGACACCAGCCTGTGGAAAAAGTCCTGGTGGGTGGGTGTGTATGAGTGTGTGTCTCTCTGGTGGCCATTTCAGGGAGGTGGACAGATATCAAACATCTCACATGCAACACACACACACACACACACACACACACACACACACACAGACACACACAGACACACACAGACACACACAGACACACACAGACACACACAGACACACACAGACACACACAGACACACACACACCTCTGAACTTCTTGGGAGGGTTGTCCAGGTCTCCAGCAGCAGGCTCCACTACACAGCGGTCGTCCACCAACCTGGAGAGAGATGACATCATCACAGGTGACATCATGTTCATAAACACAATCATGTGTTTCTGTACTGTACTGTATGAGGACAAGACAAAATGATCTAATGCACTGTGCTTGACTGAATTAAATTATGTAATTTAATACAAAGGTCGTTTTTGAATCAACTGACTTAAAGAAGTGGGCCACCTCTCCTCCACAGCCCAGAGGGCCTTCTCTCCTCTCCACCATGGTCATCTAAATCTCTTGACCATCTGTCAACCCCCCCTCTCCCCCTTTCCCCCTTCTCTCCCCTTAGAGCCTTGGTATCTCAACTCTCCTTCAACTCTCCCTCAACTCTACCCCTCTTTCTGTCTCCCTCTCTCCACTCCTGTCATCTCAGACAGGGTCCTGGTGGAGGTCCATCTTGTAAAAAAAAACCCTGAGATTTAAGGTGGCCTTCTTTTATAGGAAAGCCCATCTTTGCCTTTCCCTGAACAGCAGAAAGAGGATTGCACAATCAACTGTCATGTTAGTGCTTGATTATGGTGATATCACCTACCAAAATGCAGCAGCTACCACAATCTAACCAACAATCTACATTGTACATTACAGTTGGTTGTGATTGATTTTCCTAATTGTGTTTTATAATGTTGTAATTTTGTATGATTCATGGTTGTAAACTGTGTGAATGCATGGCTCCCTTGTAAAAGAGACCTTGGTCTCAATGGGACTCCCTGCCAAAATAAAGGTTAAATAAAAACAAAGTCTAGACTTATCCGCCCCCTAACACCCAATTGTACATTACCTGATCTTTTGCATTAATAATAAACATTTAAAAAAACAAAAACATTCTGCTTTCTCTA
>NC_139662.1:16381333-16416333 GCF_951799395.1 Argentina silus
AAGTCTCTCTCTACCAGTGTAAGTTTCTCTCCCAGTGTCTTTATTCCAGTATAATTGTCTCTAGCCTGGCACTGCAGTTGGAACCACAGGAAACACTAGAATAGAACACAGTATGAATAGAAGAGAGTGATTACAGTCTCCAGTCAGACCACTAGCACTACTGGAAATCTATTGAGCACAGACTGGCACCACTTCCTGTGTGTATGTGTGTTTCCACACACCACTACACCCCCGCAGGCCCCCTCCTCTTCCCATACAGAGCAGCACATGTATGTACAGTACCGGCCTGATGCGTGATTAATGTTCCATGCCGTTCACTGACTTACTAAACAAACAGGAGAATGTCTGTGTCGCAACAATAACATGTAGACCTCTAGACATCACACTCACATGTGTTCATATCCACCTGCTGCTAGGGCACAAAGACACAGGTTGAGGATATGAATATGATGTGCTTAAAGGTGCAACTTGAACAGACAGTGGAAGCTGTGGATGCATCTGAGGACTGGGAGACATGACGCAGGGGGAAATATTGATCACCATTATTATGAGTGTATCTCTCATCAGCCCAACCCAAACTCAATGTTGTGTGTGTCTGGACTGGGACCACAGCCAGGAAACAGGTAGGAACCGAGAGAACATGCTGGAGGAGTTTTCATGTTTGAGTAAATGGGACATTCGTCATTAATATAGTGTTTACTGGATCTGAGAATAATGTTCCACGGTTGTTCTTCTGCCATACTGAACAGACTGTCTTTCCTCAACATACCTCACACTGGATAACAACATAACATCTCACTATAAAACTAAACATCTCAGAGGTAAATGAAGGTTATGAAACTATTAAGACGGTTACTGTAGTGAAGAATCACTGCAGTTTAAGGATGAGTGTCTGAACAACACTTATTACTGTGGTACGACTTTACTCCGCCACGGACCTACACACGCAGAGCGCTGAACTTCAAACAGCAGCAGCAGTCTTCAAGACTCTGCCGAGCTGCGTATCAGAGAGAGATTGCTTATGGAAACATGCCAGCCAGCATGTTGACATTAAGATTTATTAACTGCCTAAATGACAGATGTTCAACTTGTTCAAGACACAATCACACACAGGTAGAGAAAGGCACGATCAGAAGCTACTTACCCAAGAGTACTTATGAAACCATTGACGGAGCCCTCCGCGTAGAGAGAGACTATGTCCCCGATGTGCAGGAAACTGGACATTGAGTCTGACATCTTCAGTGTCTTTCCCGTTGAAGACAAACAGTGAAAAACAAACTTTCTCTCGCTCCGTCTTCAGCTCTTATCTGCAACTTCTTGGGAGCGCTACGCCTCACTCTTCCTGATTCTCACACTGGGAAACTTCATCTGATATAAGATTGTGTTTGCATGAGAGGGAAAATGTCATAAGTTCAAATAGTTTGTCTTTATATGCTGTTAAATAAGGTTGAAAGCCGATAACGTGCAGTAGTATAAGGAGGTTAAGTTAAAGCAGAGGAAATGCGAGTGTGACAGCGAAATAGTCATGTTGCCCCCGCACCTTGAAGAGAGGGAGCTATTGAAACCAGGAAGTGTGCAGCCTACTGTTCTGCTGATAACTCCTCAAGTGTTTTCTGACCGTGGATTCTGACACTGTAGACGAGAAGGGTTCGCCCCGTCCCCGTCCCCTACTGAGAGACATTGTGTGAGTCTTGTCTACAGTATGTAGCCTATGCATTTAGTCTAAAAACAATACATGTACTGGAAATAATAATTGTCACGTCATATTGTATGGTCATTCAAGTATGTATTCAGTGACACACACTGTAAACCCAAACTGTAATAATAATATATCTTGTAGATTTAGTTATAATTTATAGACATGTACCTGGTGTACAATGGATTGAATCAATCATAATATTAGATCAATAAAATAAAATGATTTTATAATTTATGCAATAAAGACAAATTACATTTTATTTAACCTTTATTTATACAAGGGTAACACACTGTGACCAAGGCCTATTTTGCAATTACTAAAAACAACACATAAAAAAAATAACTTCCCTCTCCTCTAGGCCTGCAGGGGTTATGGTGTGTATTTTTGGAACTCGTAGCTCTCATTTGGTGAAGTCATAACTCTGACATGAAGCATTCGAGTTTTTTTGAAGTGGGAACAACTCTTCCACCAATGAGATTTCGTTAGCAATCCATACTGAACGTTAACAAACTACAAATATACACGTGTGTAACAGTTAAATGTGTTAAAATTGTACAGAAAGATGAATACAGTTGATATTTTTACCATTTACTATAAGCGTCTGTTTTCTGACAAGGTGGAAGGTCATCATACTGGTCGAAGTTTCCCACTTGGAAGGCCCTTCTAGTGGTTATTTCCCACTCGTGAACCAGTGTTAATTTTGTCAACGAAATGAATGATGAAAATATTCTTCAAACACCTATTTTTCTGTGGCAAAAGACGAGACGATAACTGACCAAATAGACCCAGAAAATACCCTAAAACGAAATCATCTCTGTGACTAAAATCAGACTAAATGGACAAGAGTTTTTGGAGAGAGGTGTTAGTTGCTTGGTCCAATCAAAAGTATGCATGACATTAGTGGAATTGTAGGACTTTCTCATTGTAACGTTGCAATGTTACGAGCTGACGGGGAAAACACGACCCTGTTAGTCTCAGTTAGTTTGAACAGTGCGCTGCGCATATCACTGATCTACAAATCAACTTCAGTAAAGAGATAAGCACTGATTTTGTGATCAATATCCTCTCAAACGCAGAGCTTGTTTTTACATTGATTAGGCCAACTGCCCTTTATGTGCCATGTCCAGGGGTGTGACTTTTCATCTGCTGTTATGCATAAACATATTGTAGCGAACGGCGGGGCAGAGCAGCTTGCCTTAAGCGGGTATCGAACTCGCAACCTTCCGCTTACAAACCGGCCGCGCTAGCCACAACACCAAGAGAGTTAACTCACTTGGCGGAGCTGCTAACGGGCCTTACACAGGGTCGTTACAATATGTTAGTAGGACAAGCTATGTTTGTGCACATGGAAGTCAGTGATTTTTGTTTACTATGGGTTAATAAGGCAATACCTGTGATGTTTCCTACAGCTGCTGAACACACCATTAGAACCCATTTCCTACAGCAACCAGCCCCAGTGAGCCTATCAGGGTTGAGGACCAGGTGTAGAAGACAAACATGAAAGAACCTCATTAGGCAGATGAGTCTCAATCTGAAGGATCTGCTGCAGGCTCACTATGCTAAACACCTGCCAGAGGGTCACTATGCTATGCAAAACATCAGTGCTACCAGAGAGTCACTATGCTATTGAAACAGACATGAAGTTGTTACAAACAGTAGCCCCACAATTCGACTTGCCCCGACCAAACCTCGAACTTCCGACCTCTGGCTTGCCAACACACATGACCGTCTCGTCAAATACCCGATGTAAACCAGCTACGCTATCGAAAAGCTAGCTATTTGACAGCGCGGGTGGGGGTATTTGAACTTGAGCGCAGTGCTGTACGCGTTGGTATGCTGGGAGGGGGGCAGCATCAAGGAAGGTGACACCAAGAGGCTGAACAAGCTTATTAGGAAAGCTGGTTCTGTCCTCTGTGTCACCCTGGACACAGTGGAGGAGTTGGCCAATAGAAGGATGAGGACCAAACTCCTGGCCATCATGGACAATCCCTCCCATCCCCTCCATGACACTGTGGCAGAGCAGAGAAGCTCCTTTAGCAACAGACTATTACAATCACGTTGCATTAAGAAGCACGAGAGATCTTTTCTGCCTGCCGCAATAAGACTGTACAACTCCTCTTCCGCTAGTCCTAGTCCTCGTACTGTAGTCTGGTTTAACAGTGTTGTAGGCTAGTCCTCGTCCTATTCCCAGTACTGTAGTCTGGTTTAACAGTGTTGTAGGCTAGTCCTAGTACAGTACAGTCTGGTTTAACAGTGTTGTAGGCTAGTCCTAGTACAGTACAGTCTGGTTTAACAGTGTTGTAGGCTAGTCCTAGTGCTGTAGTCTGGTTTAACAATGTTATAGGCTAGTCCTAGACCTAGTAGCGACAGTCTGGTTTAACAGTGTTGTAGGCTAGTCCTAGTCCTAGTGCAGTAGTCTAGTCCAGGCCAAGCACACATACTGTGACAGACCTGCAGCTCTCTCCACTCAACACAATGTGTGTTTAGTGCTGATACAGCCTCTCTGTTCCATGGTGTTCTAGAACCTCTAGGACCGTTGAAAAGGTCAGTGTTTGAGAGAATGACCTTTACTATAACAATGGGCCACTTTAACATTTAACATTTGTTTAATGCCACCTAACAACCTTTAGATCGGAGGGTCTGTTGTGCAGTCTGACTAAAAGCAAAACATCTGGAGTGACTCGAAAATTCATATAAACAAGCAAATTGTTCCTCTCAGATTTCCCCAAAATATAGATTTCTCACAAGGTAGGGGGGATGGACCCTCTTTGGGTCTGCCAGGCAGACCCACTTTGGGCCAGTGGAGAGCAGACCGTCTTTGGGCCAGTGGAGAGCAGACCCTCTTTGGGCCAGTGGAGAGCAGACCGTCTTTGGGCCAGTGGAGAGCAGACCCTCTTTGGGCCAGTGGAGAGCAGCCCCTCTTTGGGCCAGTGGAGAGCAGCCCCTCTTTGGGCCAGTGGAGAGCAGCCCCTCTTTGGGCTTGCCAGTCCACCCTGTCTGTATTTCCTCCATGCGGCCCCTGGTTGGCACGGCCATTGAGAGGCCATTGTTATTAATATTCATGTCCAGCCTGGTCCATACCTGCACCCTGGCACCCTGGGTAGTATGATTTATAGTCCTCTGGGGCACTAGACCATACAGTCTCTCTATCTCTCTCTCTCTCTCTCTCTCTCTCTCTCTCTCTCTCTCTCTCTCTCTCTCTCCCTCTCCCTCTCTCATTCATGTCCAGTCCTGGCCCACACACCTGGGCCATAAGATTTATACTCCTCTGGGGCCCTGAGACATATACACTCAGAGTGTGGCCATGGCGACCACTGGCCATTCAAGGTTTCTTCGTGCTGGTCTCCATGGCGATAGAAAGAAAGCCCCAGTGGAGGGGCGTGAGAGAGGTCTTCCGAGTTCCGCTGGACTTTGAACACTGTAGAATACTATAAAACACTCTAGAACACGGAAACACTGTAGAACACTGTAGAACACTATAGAACACTGAACACTGTGGAACACTATAGAACACTGAACACTATAGGAAACTATAGAACACTGAACACTATAGAAAACTATAGAACACTGAACACTGTGGAACACTCTAGAACACTCGAACACTATAGAACACGAAAGAACACTGAACACTCTGGAACACTGGAGAACACTGATTACAGTAGAACAGGGAACACTCTAGGACACTTTAGAACACTGAACACTCTGGAACACTTTAGAACACTGAACACTATAGAGCACTCTAGAACACTGAAAACTCTGGAACACTCTGGAATACTGTAGAACACTGTAGAACACTATAAAACACTGAAGACTTTGGAACACTCTGGAACACTATAGAACACTGAACACTCTGTCCATGTAACAGACAGAGACAGAGCTTTCCTGTTTAATGCTTTTGTCCTGAGTTGACTTACAGCTACAGTGAGCTGCTTTGACAGAGTCATTTCCCCATGGGCATAAATCAAGGCATTCTACAGAGAAACTGATAAATATCTTCCTCTTATCTCATCACTGATCACGCAACATCTGTAACATTCCTCAACCACGTGTAGTGCTTTCGTGCAGATCATCCATGCCAAGATCAGCAGCCAAGGCTTAGTAACGGCCTTGAAGGATTCTCCTTGGTACTCTAGTGCACTTTCCATGACTGAAAAACAGAGAGAAGCAACATAGAAAGTGAGAAAAACAGAGTGAGAAAATAAAGTACTTATTCCTGTGTAATAACCCTGTAATAACTCTATTCCTCTAGAACCTGTCTGATGCAGTGACCTAGAATACAACTTGTTTATTCCCAGAACCACTGACATATTTTCCTTTGACACGACGTCCATGAAGCTGGGCGGGTTTAAAAAGAGATAGGAAAGAGGAGAGGTTTCTGAGAGGATTTACCATCTGTGACCGTGTTTTAAAAATGCTCCAACTCTTGCGACTCCTCAGAGAGAGAGAGAGAGAGAGAAAGAGAGAGAGAGAGGGAAGTGTATTATACCTATAATTATAATTATAATTTGTTTTCATGTCCTCCAATTAGGGGAGGGTTGGGGCAGGGGGAAACAGGGACTAGAAATGATGTAAGCAATGCTATCGGATAAAACTTAAATTCTATTTACTAATTTCAAAGCTGATCTATCCCTTAAAAGAGAGAGAGAGACAGAGAGAGAGAGAGAGAGAGAGAGAGGGAGAGAGAGGGAGAGATAGACCTACCGGAGAGAGAGACTGGGGACATGCAACAACATGTTTTAACTATGTTGCCTTTAGCTTTCCAGGCTTATACAGTTGGAGCCCAGAGCGAGAGAGAAAGAGAGAGAAAGAGAGAGAAAGAGCAACAGAGAGAGAAAGAGCAATGGAGAGAGAGAGACAGGGAGATTGAGAGAGAGAGAGAGAGAGAGACAGGGAGATTGAAAGAGAGAGAGACAGGGAGATTGAGAGAGAGACAGGGAGATTGAGAGAGAGAGAGAGAGAGGGGGAGATTGAGAGAGAGAGAGAGGGAAAGAGACACAGAGATTGAGAGAGAGAGAGAGAGAGAGAGAGAGAGAGACAGGGAGATTGAGAGAGACAGAGAGAGAGAGAGAGAGAGAGACCTCCCTAGAGGAGGAGCGGAAGGAACTTGCTGATTGTCCAGCTGAAGTCAAAGGCTTTACAGCGAGCGGGGTCACGGCAGGGTCATTCAGACACATTGTTTTATCAACAATAGATTGCAAACACACTAGATACCCCTGATTGGTCACTCTCATACCAGGAAACAGCACAGAACTACAACCAGACCAGGAAACAGCACAGAACTACAGTACCCAGACCAGGGAATAGCACAGAACTTCAGTACCCATTGAGAAGATAGAAAAGACTGTGGGCTATATTTGAACGGCGTACAAACTTAGCACAGGTGCTGGCGGGGGCACTGGTGGTGGCGCAAGGGGGTGTGTTTGAACTAATAGTGCTATTTTCAAGGCCAGAATATTTTAGCACACCTGATGGCACTTGACATGTTTATTGTTGTGAACACGCCTCCATTACTGCTACTCCACCCACCTGAGCGTAGATGAGATCGTGCTGCAGCGCTGTGGTATTTTCACCAGTTGTGAAAATGGACACCACTTGTGTCCATTTTGTCCTGGCTGAAAATAGAGCCCTTCGTGTTTGTGTTTTAAATATGCTTTGAAAAGAAGGTTCCATCTGGAACCAAAAGGGGTCTTCACAGGGTTATTCCACTGGGACAGCCAGAGAACCCTTTTAGAACCCTTGTTTCTGAGAGTGGACTGGTTTCACAATGACATTCCTCCTACAGCTGTATCCCCACGGCAACCATACAAGGTCTGGTTGGTCAGACACATACCCACACACCGACACTTCCTCATTAGGATCTGGACGCTCACGTGTGTCTGACCCCTAAACCCAGGGGTCATGATGCCTGTTGATCCTGAAGGAGCCTCCGTCCTCCTCTGATATACTTCCTTATATGGTCATGATCCAGCAGCCAGCATGAGCACAGGGAGACACAGAGACCAGGTGGACCAGGGAGGGGGAGAGGGGGGGGAGAGAGAGATATAGGGAGAGAGAGAGAGATAGAGGGAGAGAGAGAGAGAGAAAGGGAGGAAGAGAGAGGTGTAGAACATGTTGGGCAGGCGGGACAGAGAGTCCCATGCCTGGGTCTGTTCATAGTGAGAATATGCAGATGTGAATGTGTCACCTGGCAGCAGAGAGAAGAGAAGTAACAGCCTGTTGCATGACACCTTGACAGTTGAAGCCACAGCTCCTTGCATGACGGCGTGTGAACTTTGTCCTCCGTAAAATACTTCCCTCAGCCTTAGAAGACCCTGAGGCCCTCACCTTCCCCTGCAGGTAGCTGTGTCAGTACTGAGGAGCAGGTAGCTGTGTCTGTACTGACCTGAGGAGCAGGTAGCTGTGTCTGTACTGAGCTGAGGAGCAGGTAGCTGTGTCAGTACTGACCTGAGGAGCAGGTAGCTGTGTCTGTACTGAGGAGCAGGTAGCTGCATCTGTACTGACCTGAGGAGCAGGTAGCTGTGTCTGTACTGACCTGAGGAGCAGGTAGCTGTGTCTGTACTGAGGAGCAGGTAGCTGTGTCTGTACTGAGGAGCAAGTAGCTGCATCTGTACTGAGGAGCAGGTAGCTGTGTCTGTACTGACCTGAGGAGCAGGTAGCTGTGTCTGTACTGACCTGAGGAGCAGGTAGCTGTGTCAGTACTGACCTGAGGAGCAGGTAGCTGTATCTGTACTGACCTGAGGAGCAGGTAGCTGTGTCAGTACTGAGGAGCAGGTAGCTGTGTCAGTACTGAGGAGTAGGTAGCTGTGTCTGTACTGACCCGAGGAGCAGGTAGCTGTGTCTGTACTGACCTGAGGAGCAAGTAGCTGTGTCTGTACTGCGGGACATGCAGGTGTTGTGTCTGTACTGCGGGACATGCTCAGCTGAGTGTTTACCAATGGAGTCAACCAGCTTCAGGGACCAGAAGGATCTCTGTTTGTGAAGAGGGAGGGATGGTCCTGTTATCATCCTGCCAGTGGTGTGTGTGTGAAGGTATCTTTGCCATTGAGGAGAGAAGGTGTGTGTGTGTGTACGTGTGGTTGTGGGTATTCTATGGTTGGGCAGTGTAATTGAGTGTTATGACACACTCCCATGGATTGCAGGTTAAGTCAATAACTCCACCCTCCAGTGGGAATGTATCCTGTTAATACTGTTGATAGTGTAGGGTTGTATCAGGAGTAGACACAGCTGTGTGTGTGTGTGTGTGTGTGTGTGTGTGTGTGTGTGTGTGCGTGTGTGTGTGTGTGTGTGTGCGTGCGTGTTTGTGTGTGTGTGTGTGTGTGAACTAGAAACCTCAACTTTGAATAATACACAGCAGATAGAGACAGAGTGATGCAGTACTAGTCATAGCTATCATCACATCTCAGTTTCCTTGTTTGCAGAGCTTAAACATTATATCTTATCTATTCACTTTTACAGAACTTGTATGTATTATCTTTCATGCTTTATTGTAATAAAGTTTACAGTGTTGAATGACATCTTGATTGAGACAGTGTGTATGTTTACTGTGTGTTTGGGGAACAGAACTAAAAAGAGGTCTCATATGGTCAGGGAACTGATGTAGTTTTCAGAGAGACACTGCTCTCTACTGGCCAAAATACGGTGCCTGCTCTCTACTGGCCAAAACATGCTGCCAACATTGAAAGTGCAAGTTTATGCCATTATCTGACATGATTCTGTGAGAAAATGGCATTGCCTTTGTTCTGTATGTTCTTCTGACAATCAGTGATGATGACTATATCATCTATACCAGTCTATGGTACCTATATCTACATCTGAACCAGTCTATAGTCTATATCTACACCTGAACCAGTCTATGGGACCTATATCTACACCTGAACCAGTCTATACTCTATATCTACACCTGGACCAGTTTATAGTACCTATATCTACACCTGAACCAGTCTATAGTCTATATCTACACCTGAACCAATCTATAGTCTTTATCTACACCTGAACCAGTCTATAGTACCTATATCTACACCTGAACCAGTCTATAGTCTATATCTACACCTGAACCAGTTTGTAGTCTATACCTACACCTGAACCAGTCTATAGTACTTATATCTACACCTGGACCAGTCTATAGTACCTATATCTACCCATCAGTCCTCTGGTTTTACACCACTAGGGCTTGTATTTAAACCAGAGTCTGTAAACTGAACCATGCTGTTTTTAGTTCCCACGCCCGGGGCCAGCAGGGGGCAGTAGTGCTGTGCTATTTTCAGGGGCCCCCAGAGAGAAACACACAGGCTCGGTCTGTTCTGTCCTGTTCTGTTGTCTCTGCTGACAAAGGCTCCAGCCAGCCATGTCTGAGGCTGTGAGTAGACGGGGGCCGGGCCAGCAGCAGCAGCACCTCCCAGACGCCCCTATGGGACAGACGCCCCTACAGGACCGCAGCCTCAGACACACAGAGAGAGAGACGCAGGTCCAGCAGCTTCACAACACAGAGAGACTCAAGTCTCCCCAGATACAGCTACAGGACACAGAGCGAGACAGGTCCTTACAGCAGCTTCAGGACACACAGAGAGACCCTGGTCTCCCCAGACAGAGCCACAGCTAGCACCCCCGACACAGACAGGCTGCCTCCTCTCCTATCCTAGATGATCTTGTTCTAACGGGCCTCAGCTTTACCTTCCACAGTGATCAGCACCTTCTCCTGCAGCTGGGACGTTTGGTCGACAGCTTCCTGCATTGATACCAGCCAGGACGTTTGGGAACTTTAAGAAAAGCTACTTTGAGACGACAGTCAAGATGCTGCCATCCTTTCCCCTGTTAATGTTATTGGCTGTGTGTGGCTGTGGTGCCAAGACTGTCCCCCAGCCCGCCGGGGTTCAGAGGGAGAAGCAGACAGGAGGAACGGAGCCTCAGGTGAAGGGTGCGTCTCCGTTGGATCTGAGCATCCAGGTGATTCAGAGTCAGGGGTTCAACACCGTGGAGGAGGAGGAGTCAGTTCTGGACCTGGACTTGGAGCGGCAGCACCGGAGAGCGCCGCGCGGTGCAGAGGAGGAGGACACCGGGGAACAACAGTCCACCTTCTCTCACTCCTACGAGAACGACTTCTCCCCCACGCCCACCGCCACCCAGCTCTCCAACACTACCCTGGCCCTGGGGGATGGGGCTGGGGATCAGGGGAACTCTAGCAGCACCA
The DNA here is from genome assembly GCF_951799395.1 of Argentina silus. Taxonomy (NCBI): domain Eukaryota; kingdom Metazoa; phylum Chordata; class Actinopteri; order Argentiniformes; family Argentinidae; genus Argentina; species Argentina silus. The sequence continues at coordinate 16,392,220 of NC_139662.1, forward strand.
CCACGGAGAGGGGGGTGACCCGCATCCACAATCCCCTGTACCCCGTCACTGACAGCTCGTACAGTGCCTACGGGGTAATGTTCCTCTCCCTGGTGGTGTTTGCGGTGGGCGTGGTGGGGAACCTGGCCGTCATGTGCATCGTCTGGCAGAACTACTACATGAGGAGCGCCTGGAACTACATCCTGGCCTCACTGGCCTTCTGGGACTTCCTGGTCCTTTGCTTCTGCCTGCCTGTGGTGGTCTTCAACGAGCTGACCAATAAGAGGCTGCTGGGGGACATCTCCTGCAGGATGGTGCCTTATATGGAGGTGGGTGTGGTTCGTAGTCACTCACCCACACACATACACAGGCAAATACACACACACATACAAACACAAACACAAACACGCACAGACACACACGCACACTCTCACAACACACACACACACACACACACACACACACACACACACACACACACACACACACACACACACACACACACACACACACACACACCTTCTCCTTGCCTTATGGTGAATCACAGGCCTAGTATGGTAATAATGAACACAGCTTTAGTAATTGGTTCATGTGAAGAGAGCTAGGTGAGGTTAATGTGTTACAAGCTGAGCTGCTTGTCTAAAACAAACATCTGTTGGCTCTCATATTGCATTAGAGTTACATATTTACTTTGGTTGAGTTGCAAATCCAGCCAATAAAGGAAAGCTCATAAGATGAGATCTTGCTGTTTTGGAGAAAAAGATGCTTCTTCATTTGATCAGCTTTTGATTTTTTGCAGATAAAGTTTATTTCATCATCTCACAAATATGTACTCGAGCCTGTTACATGACTAAAAGGTGTACAGCCATACATCACGACTCTTCTAATCTGTAGAACAACAGCTTCCCTCTCCCCTTGATGTCACATGTTAGAGAAAGACCATATTGAAACTGTTATAACTGAGAGTCTCCATGGAAACGCCTTCTCTCTGTGTGATTGGAGAGATGGTTGTTCAGCTGTAGTGTTAATCTCCTTCCCAGACACTTCTGCCCCAATGCTCTGAAGGTCTGGTGGACCTACCCTTCAAACTTGGCCTTTGTTTACAATAGAAAGACCAGGAGAAACTGCCGGTCACATAGCCATTGGCTTTACCTCGCATCAATCATCTACCACAGCACTCCCCCCCCCTCCGCCCAGTGCCCAATTTGGAGCTACGCCTCTCAGTCGTGTGATTAACTGAAATCAAATAATAACAAATACTTTACTCAGTTAATGAATTCCCTCTAAGGCCAGGTTTAAGCCGTTGTTATTCCAGGCTCATATGTGCTGTGCACTGTAGCCTGGGGACAAGGTTACTATAGTGAAGCTTTCAGACCTGTGTCTAATATATTTTAAGTCCTTTCAAATACTTTGAGCATTTGCTTGAGCCTGTCTGGAGCACCAGGTGGGAGGGGTTTGCTTTTTTCTTTTTATTCCATTGGTTGAACCCAGGGCAGGTGGCTTCATGATCTGGAAGTGTATTGTGACAGATGTATGACAACGTTGTGAAAAGTCCTAGATCTCTTTCCTCTACCCTTAATATTGAAAACCCATTATAACCAGATCTCCCCCCTCCCCCCCCTCCCCAGGTGACGTCTCTAGGGATCACATCCTTCAGCCTGTGTGCTCTGGGCATCGACCGTTTCCACGCGGCCACCAGCTCCCAGCAGCCCAAGGCTCGTCGTGTGGAGCGCTGCCGCTCCGTCTTCGCCAAGCTGCTTGTCATCTGGCTGAGCTCCATGGTGCTGGCCTCCCCAGAGCTGCTGCTGTGGCAGCTCTCCCAGGCTGTGTCCCCGGTCTCCGGCGTCCTAGTGGACTCCTGCACCATCAACCCGTCCTCTGCGCCCTCCTCCGCCCTGCCAGAGTCCGTCTACGCCCTGATCCTGCAGTACCATGACGCCAGGATGTGGTGGTACTTCGGCTGCTACTTCTGCCTCCCTGTCGTCTTCACGCTGCTCTGCCAGCTCGCCACTTGCAATGTGTCGGGAGACTCCACCCCCCGTGGCACCGATGACCACGGCCGCTCCTCCGGCTCCGCCTCCTCGCCGTCTAAGAAGCACCACGGGCAGCAGGTGGAGCGGCAGCTCAACGTGACCGTCATGGCCCTGGCCGTTGTCTACGGCGTCTGCGCTCTGCCAGAGAACGTGGTGAACATCGCGCTGGCCTACACGGCCACGCCCATCTCTGACAACACCGCCGCCCTGCTGGCGCTCATCAACCACTTCCTGTTGTTCTTCAAGTCGTCGGTGACGCCGGTGCTGCTGCTGTGTCTGTGTAAGTCTCTGGGACAGGCCTTCATGGACTGCTGCTGCTGCTGCTGCGAGGAGTGTCACCAGCCCGGCCCCTCCCCCTCCCGCCACCCTGGCTCCTCCCCCTCCCATGCCGCCGCCCAGGCCAAGCTGAAGAGCACCAATGAGATGTCCTCATCCTCCATCTTCTTTGACAAGGCCAAGGACAGCTCCACCATCCTGGCCATCAGCACCAGCAGCTGAACTGGACCACACCCCTGACTCCCCCCCCCCCCACACCCCAGACTCCCTCCACGCACCCCTGACTCTCCCTCTCATCCCTGACTCCCCCTCCCCCCACCCCCCTCACCACTGACTCCCCCCTCAGCTTACCCATCATTAGACAGCCTAAGAGGAGTAGATATTGGACTTGTTTACGGACACACCTGTCGTCAAAGTCCTCCTCTCTCTCCTTCACGTCTGTAATGTTGATCTGATTGGTTTATTCTCCAGGTAGGTCCCAGACCATCCCAGATCCCTCCCAGACCCCCCCAGACCCTTCTCAGACCCCCCCCCCCCCAGACCCTTCCCAGTGTTAAGCTGCTGTAAGGTGGTGTTGTGGTGATTTGGTGTCTCTGGTTAAACTGGTTCATGTACAGGAAGTGATGTCCAGACGGACTAGAGGCCAGGAGAGGCGACCAGCTCCATGCCGTAATAACCCCTGTAGAAGAGCCTCTCTGACTGATGTTTTTATTAGGTCATGATAACCTGAGTATTACGGTAGAATCTTATGACTAACGTTCCATCAGAGCACACGAGCGTGGGGAACTGAGTTGAATATGTGTGACGTCACAGCCTTTTACAGATGTTACGGCCAAACTATACCAGCACCGTAACGTCTCCGTACCGTGAGCCGCAGTTTAACAAGTCACAGTGATATATGAGACTTGCTAGACAGCATGCGAAAGCAGCACGTCTGCGAAGCGAGACTCGCTTGAAGCAGCGTAGTTTTACGCTTCAATCATATCAAATATAAATGAACAAATAATCTCAATTATCCTAAAACTAAGTAGGAAAATTGCACAAATCACCCTGCACACAATGGTTCGGTATCGCATTTTCGGCTTGTATTAAAAAAAGATAAACAATGTTGACGCAATTCTCAATGTCATGCAGGGATAGACTACTTCAAACTATTGAAATTGCTGGTTCGTTGTTGAGGTTTCACGAATATAGCCTCCAGTTATGAAGTATAGCCGAAATTATTTTCAGATAGCTTCCCTGTATGAAATATAGCCTATTTTGTCATCAGATAAACTTTGTGGCAGCGCATCTCATCTCGCTCTTGGTGCAGCACCCTGAAAACTGTGTTAACGGAGCTATGACGGTACGCTCTCGTTTCGGTATTGGTGTAGTTTCGGCGTTATCCCACACAGCCGACTGTGCCTTAGTTCTCCTCATGTTCCCATCATGCACCATCTCTAGCCATGCTATGTTTTGTACAAATGACGTCTTTGAGTTTTATAAGTCGAGAGACTTAGTGTTGTAATCAAATCAAAGTGCTGTGAAATCAGATTTATTAAGCAGAGATCTTGTACCGGATAGTCGTAAGGAGCTGTACAGTGGAAAGTCTCCCGACTTCATTTTGTAAATAAAAACAAAACTTGATAAGATGTATATCCAGCTGCAGTTGTCTTTAATTTATGCAATAAAGTTTGTACAAGTTTGACTTGTTTTTCTCCCTCCCAGAGAGAGTGGATCAAAGTCAGTTTATAAAGAAGCTGAGCTGGCCGACTGATCTGTCAGTTGAAGAGATGGTGTGAGTTTGTGCTTCACTGACCAGCTTATTGAGTGTCTCAGCTCAGTAATGGGCTACCTCTCTCTCTCTCTCTCTCTCTCTCTCTCTCTCTCTCTCTCTCTCTCTCTCTCTCTCTCTCTCTCTCCTCTCTGAGCGGTAGCAGATTTCCGCGGCGGTTCTCATAAGGCCCATATTGTTCTCCGGAGCGGAGGGAAGAACGCCACACTGCATATCAATGCCCTCACACTCCAGTTCAGTTGCCAGGTTACTGTGTGGCCGGGCGAGCTTTCCAACGCGTTCTCACCCTGCCTGGTCACCCGGGGCAACCAGGGGATTTAACTGTCCAGACCATGGGTAGTGAGGGGGGAGGAGGGGGAGGGTGGGGAAGGAGAGGGGGGGTGGTGGGGGTGGGTTGGGCTGGAACTCACAGTGGCGGGGAGGAGAGGGCGACTGGGGGAGGGTGGGGGAGGAGGGGGAGACTGGGGCTGGAACTCACAGTGGAGGGGGAGACTGGTGTTGGAACTCATAGTGGAGGGTATAAGTACTTTGTTTCTGTACTTTACTTGACTTTTACTCCACTACATTTCAAAAGAAAATCTGGATGAAATCTGTCAACAGGTAGGCCTAGTGCATTGTGCAGTGGAAGATATATTATTAAGAAAAAGAAAATAATACCGCCAAAAATGTGGACGTGATATGAATAATATGATATTTTGGCCATATCACCCAGCCTTAACTTAATTTGAGCACTTTTACTTCAGTCATGTCACCTTTCAGAAACGACTCAATAAGGCAAAAATAAATAAATGTCTGCTTTGCTTTTTTGTTAAACAGTATTTATTTTTACTTTTTTTTAATAAAGTACATTTAAAACCAGATACTTTAGGACTTTAACTCAAGTAGCATTTGAAAGGATTTTTTATTAAGGTATTAAGGTATCACTACAATATACTTTTACTTAAAGGCCTGCTAAAGTGACTTTGATTTCCATATCAAATGATTTATGAGTAAATGTTAGATTACATACTTTAATTATTTACAACTAAAATGCAGCAAGTAAAAAGAAGCAAGAAGTCGCTTTTTCGCTTCTTACAATTTCTCAAGCCATGAGACTACAGAATTGACTGGGCATGACGCTCGCAAATTTCATTGACAGTTCGCTTTTTTGATTGACATATTGATTTTTGGTGAGTTACTTGGAAGCTTGCTTTGTAAAATTATTAGCCACTCTATTAAAAATAAGTTAGCAAACAGGTGGGTTTTTTTAGCTTGCAAAATACAACACTCTGCTAGCTCAAACAATAAGATAACTTTATCATTTTCTTACCTTTGTATTCTGAAGACTTTCATTTTGCAACAACATTCTAAATGGCCATTTTCATCTAGTCTGGGCTCTTATCTGTACTTGCCCTGCTGACAATGTGAGCACTGCTAGTGTTGGCTAAAATGGGAGGGATGTAAAATGTTGTAACAAATTATATAATTGGTTTATTTGATTGAGTTTTAATGTCCAGAGCATGCATCCTATTGGAGTATAACATGAGCAGGTCGTGGTGACAGACGCATATATATCTATTAGAAGAGTGGCACCAATGAAATTACTGGAGGCTTCAAATAGTTTAAAAGTTAAAAAAAAAATCCTTCCTAATTTACCCAATATTGATTTTTTATTGGACTAAGATATGTAAGTGGGCGGGACTAACAAGACAGGGAAAATGGCGGACGAAAAAAGGCAGTTTCAGCATCAAAACGTCATGGCTACTCTCAAATAAAACAATAAAAATACCACACATTTGGAAAATCTCACAGTTTAACAGATGAAATTACAGTATCTATTCAGTGAGAACATTATAATCTAAACTAGCAATATTTCTCAGACTGGCTACCCAGTCAAGCAAACGGTTTCTTGGCAACTTGCCCCATAGATTTGTGAAGGAACTATTTGAGTCTTCATAATTGTAGATCACCCAATACTAAATTGGTATGACAGACTCTGGAAGGTTTCCCCTGTATTAAAACCAACAAGTTAATTGATTACTAGGAAATTATTGTTTGTACTAATCAATCTATCTAATAGACAGATATAACAGCTGAAAACATTTTGGCCCTCTCACCTGTAGCCAAGAATCTCAGGGTCACATGAGACACACTCCAGGGGAAATGCAGTTCTTGAAGTTGGTGTTGGTGTTAGTTTTAGCAATCAGTGGAATGACCATAGCCAGTTGAATGGCTCAGGCGCAAAACGGGCAAAGTTGGCAAAGGCTTGTCAGTCCAAAATTCACAACATAAATTGGAGTATGTTGCCTACCTTCCCCAGCGAGATCCTTGGTCAGCTCCACAATCTCTCCTAACCCTTCTTGAATGCTGCCTCTGCTGGACACGCCTAATGACCCGTAGACTCATGTAGAAAAGTACGACATCAATCATAGCAAAAATGTCATGTTCCACTTCCTCCATTGCCACAAAAAAGTAGCAACAAAATAAAGAAAAATATAGCCTACAGTGGAGTCTTGTTGGGCATTGTTTGGGCAGTGTGCAGTTGACAGTTGGTGTTCTGAAATGTACCCCTTCATTGGCGCCACTCTTCTAATATACCACTCTAAGCAGGGCTAGATGTTTACATAAACAGTATAGGAAAATGACAGAAACCTATTTTTTCATATTTTGGTGACGCTAATTTGATCTGGTGAAGCCAAAATTCAAACCAAAACACTGGAAATGACAATTCTCACTTTAGTGGGCCTTGCGGATACTTTTCACACCACTTGACGGTAGCCTGTTATTTAGGGTTAGGGTTGTTCTTTCATGTTGTTAGGGTTAGGGTTAGGATTAGGGTTAGTTTAACAACTCACACATTTTTTTATCTTTAATATTTTGTATTTCACAGTATTGAATGGATAGCTAGGAATGGGAACATATGTGATGTTTCAAGAGAGGGAGTGATGGGCAGTTTGACCACAGTTCCCTGAGAAGAGAGCCTTCTAGCTCAACCACAGACCTCCTCACAGACAGACAGGCTGGCAGGCAGACAAACAGGCAGACAGACAGGCAGACATGCAGACAGACAGGCAGACAGACAGACAGACAGACAGGGTGATGTAACAGCAATACTTCCAAAGGATGTAATAAACGCAAACTTGATTGGATGGTCAGTATGAGAATAGAGGTTAGGTAACCAGTGCTGATTGGTTACAGAGGTCAGTGTGGATCAGTAGAGAGTCTGATTATCCTGCTGAGTGAATGTGTGTGTATGTGTGTGTGTGTGTGTGTGTGTGTGTGTGTGTGTGTGTGTGTATGTGTGTGTGTGAGAGAGAGAGGGAGTGTGAGTGTGAGTGAGTGAGAGAGAGAGATAGAGAGATGCTAGCCTCATTAGCAGTGAAGACAGAACTCCTCCAGCTCCTCTCTAAAGCCACTAATGACTGCTGAAGGAACAGTCCCTCCTCTGTTCTCCTAATGAAGCCACACACACACACACACACACACACACACACACACACACACACACACACACAAAATCCACACAACTTTCAACACCAATCACAAACAGGGACTGGGAGAAGGTTTTCTAGGTAACACACAATCACACGGGAAGTTACTGTTCATGACACAACAAGCTGGGGTCACATGCAAAAATTACAAATATTCATATGTTTATGATGTAACCGATCACATGACCATGGTGTGATATACTGTATAACTAGACGTTCTAGCACAAGGTTTCATGGCTGTTGGTGTGCAGGTTGACGTGTGTGTGTGTGTGTGTGTGTGTCTGTGTGTGTGTGTGTGTGTGTGTGTGTGTGTGTGTGTGTGTGTGTGTGTGTGTGTGTGTGTGTGTGTTAGCATAGATACTGTGTGTCTGTGTAATGTGTGTCCGCAACATGTTGAGAGAGCTGCTAAACAACAACGTTGTAGTGGTGTTGAGGTGGGACACCAGACTGGAGGTGAATGGGCCTGGCTTCCTAGCTGCTAGGAATGGCAATGGCTCCCAAGCCTGGGCCTGTCACTCTGCCTGTGTGTGTGTGTGTGTGTGTGTGTGTGTGTGTGTGTGTGTGTGTGTGTGTGTGTGCCAGGGGGTGATCCGGGGGTCCTGTGTGTGTGTATGTGTGCATGTGTGTGTATGTTTGTTTGCGAGTGTGTGTGTGTGTGTGTGTGTGTGTGTGTGTGTGTGACAGCAACATGAGACAGCAATGTTTCTCGCATGTGAGGCAGTGCTGTGCGTGCTAGTGAGTTAGAGATTGAGGTGGCGAGAAAGAGAAAGAAAGAGAGAGAGCGTGTGTGTGTTTGTGTGTGTGTGGGTGTGTGTGTGTGTGTGTATGTGTCCTCTTTGGGTAGGCTCAGTGAACATGGACTAATATGACCTGAATGTGCCCACTTATGAACAGGCCAGCCTCACCTCCCCCCGACAGGAACAATGTTGGTTCTGTTCTGTGGGAATACTGACCAGGAGGGGCAGAGGGGTGCCAGGGAGGCGGGGAGTGATTCACCCCTGTTGTCATGGCGAAGGCCAAACACTGCGTCTCAGCCCTCTGTGGAACAGAAACAGATCTGGCACGAGTACTGACACACACACACACACACACACACACACACCCGGACCACCTTGTTCTCTGCACAGGAAGCCGTGGTGTGTGTGATGCCAGGATCAGGAGGGAACAGCTCCTCTGTATGCAGGACCACTGTCCGCTCTACCCAGGAGGACCAGAGGGTAGTACCTCCATTCAGCCCTGAGACCACCGCTCCTATAGCATATATACACACACACACACGCACCACATACACACACACACACACACACACACACCACATATACACACGCACGCATGCACGTACACACACGCACACACACATACATACACATACACGCATACATACACATACACACACACGGTGGCTGGGAAGCCTAGGGACACCCTGATCTCCTGACCTCTATCTCTCTAACACCCTGGTCATGGTGGCATCATGAAAAGGCTCTGCCCACTTGTTGAAAATCAGCATTGAGAAAGAAGAGTGAATGAGAGAGCAGGGAAAAGAAGGGACATGGGAAGAGAGCAGTGATGGAGAGTGGAGTGGGACGGTTGTGTTGTGGGGGAGAAAGGAGAGAGGGAGAGAGTGGAGGAGGGAGGTGAGGGGAGAAAGGAGGAAGAAAGGACCAGGGGGACCCCCTCCCCCCGCACTTCCCCCAGCAGTGTGATCATGTCAGAGTGGTGCTGCTCCCCTGTTATAGAACAAGGCTGTTGTTTCTGAATTAGCAGTGTGTACCATCTCTGGTCTGATGTTATGGACTGTAGCAGTGGATCCTATAAACAGACCTCCTGACGTTGTTCACCATGAGGACTCCTGTGTCTAACACACACACACACACAATCAGTCAGGAGAGGTCTAACACACACACACACACACACACACACACACACACATTAGGAGATGTGTTGTGGTAGAAGACCTTGTATGTGTTCAGAATCCTCTCAGAGGGTGGGCTGTCTGAATGAGTGTGTGACTATGTGACTACTGTCCCCTATTGGGCTGTCTGAATGAGTCGCTCTCCTCCTATCCTGCCCTGTGTCACTACTGCCCCCTGCTGGCCTCTCACACATACAACACGTCTAATGACTGCTGCAGCACATCTTCAGTATTTACTGGTCTGAAAGGTGGTTCTGTCGCTTCTCTCTCTCAGAGACCAGAGGGTTTTGAGACAGAAATTACCTTACCTCAGGTAGTGATGGGTGCATGGACATTTAATAACACACACACACACACAGTATAAAGTTGTTTTCAACATAGTTTTTATTAGTATCATACACAAGCATGTCCTATTAAAAACACAATTATCAACTGAATCCAAACAATAATGTACAAACAGGTTAAAACAGATACAGTATTTACTATATTTGCCATAAAAATAACCATTTATAGTTAACTCTCAAAGGTCCCACAAATACTTATGCCCGAGCATGCAAACATAGAAGTAAGGATCTTCTCCTTGGTGTTGTTGTCAATAATCAATAATCAATAGTTACTGTTGGCCATGTAGGAAGCAATAATTGATACACATGTAAGTTTATACAAAATTAGATACAAGCCTTTATCATTAGTTCATGTGACATGTCCAACGCCTGGCTCCTATTGGCTGGCACCTGTAAGGTGTCTTAGGGGAGGGGTTTATTCATCACCAATCACAGAGCTGCAGTTCTACGTGAATATTCATGATTGTGTAATGAGGAGGAAACTGGCCAATAGTATGGGTACATTACAATGGGGAGAGGAGCTCAAATGATTTAAACCAATGAGAGAAGAACAGGGAAGGAGATGATGCAAACAGACCAATAAATAGACTAGTTGTTGTGTGTTCCATGTGATGGAGATGATCTGAACAATGACATGGCCAGACGAAACTGACCAATGACGTGGCCAGCGGAACCTGACAAATGACGTGGCCAGAGGAACCAAAGCTTTAGGTGTCTGCTGTAGCAGGACTAGAAGACATCAGGGAGGCTTCATGGACATTATACTAGACCAGTGCTCCTCACTCCTGGTCCTGGAGAGCTGCATTGATGCAGACTGATCCTGAGGGATGAAAACCTGGACCCACAGCGGCTCTCCAGAACCAGGAGTGAGGAGCACTGCTCTAGACAAACTGCATCATCATCATCATCATCATAACAGAGATGACAGCAACAGCACTCTTTAACAAGCCCTCCTGTCAGCCTTTCACAAAGACAGACTGAGAGTCTCGTACAAACTCCCAGAGCTTCAATCTAACGTTGTCATGATCCTCCTCCCATAGTTAGTTACGTGAGGACGTTCTGCTCAACAAGGTAGCGTGGTACTGACCCTGCTGGTTGGGAATGGTAGGACCACTGTCTAAGACATGATATCAACACACTGGGTTGATCAGTTGAATATGAACCAAACTCAACAGGAAACAAATTTGTTTGAGTATGAAGAGCATTAATGACGTTGGTCTGCAGGGCTGTGAAGGTACCACTTTATCCTTCAGAGGAGAGACGTTTGTCACAAGAAGAAGATTATTATTATTATTATTTTACAAAAACAAAAAATGAACAGTGCAAGTAAAAGGTTCTCCATGCTGTTCTCTGTGAGAGCAGCAACAGATGAGGGGTCTTGGCGAGAGAGAGAGAGAGAAGAAGAGAGAGAGGGAGAGAAAGAGGGATAGGGAGGGAGAGAGAGAGAGAGAGAAAGACAGAGGGTGGTGGGGGGGGGGGCATCCAACAAAAAGATGGGGGCTATGGACAAGCTGTGGGGGACTGGGGCAAGGGGGGACAGGGTGCAGGCTTGCGGGGCGGTCTGAGGTAGGGGGCTGGGGTGGGGTGGGGGTCAGGTGTTACGGGACTTGGGACGTTTGGGACAGGGTGGGTGGCAGACCCAGAGGGGGTCTCAAGGATGGGTCGGAGCAAATGGGAGGTTCTCAGGAGCTCCTCTTGGTTCTGGAGTGCTGGATCAGCCACTGTAGTGTGATGTCTGGAGGAGGAGAAGGACGAGGAGGAGGGAGACGTCACACATGGAAGAACATCATAATAATAACAACATGAGGAGAAGAGAAACAAATATGCTGTCAAATCATCAGGTATGCTTGAGGAAGGTAAGCTAAGCTAGGGGAAGGTACACTAGGGGAAGCTATGCTAGGGGAACAGTGAATGAAACATACCAATGTTGTCCTTCTCCTTGCAGGAGATGGAGTAACAGCAGATCTCTCTGTCCTGGATGGCTGACAGGTTCCTGAAGAGCACAGATAAAACATCAATAACACAGGCGGACAGGGAGGGAGGGAGGGAGGGAGGGAGGGAGGGACAGACAGACAGACAGACAGACACACACACACACACACACACAGCCTCTCTCTCTGTCTTACTCACATTCTCTCGATCAGCTCCTTCTCATCCAGCGCCCCAGTAAGGTCCCTCTTGTTGCCCAGGACCAGCACCTGAGACAGGGGGAGAACATGGTCAGCATCAGCCTAGCTCCACCCTCTGGATGGAGCTGGAGCCCTGATGACCACATATTAGCCATCGAGCAGCATGGTATGGTATGGTATTAGCCATCTAAGCATGGTATGGTATGGTATAAGCCATCTAAGCATGGTATGGTATGGTATTAGCCATCTAAGCATGGTATGGTATAAGAACTCTAAGATAGACAGGCGGCGTAGGTAAATGACTCCCAGATCAGTCAAACTGGGTCTAGGGGGGTGTTATGGTGGTGTGGGCATGGGCTATTTATGGGTATGGTATGGTAAACCTGAGTACGGTACTCACAGGAATCCCCTGCAACTGGGGCTTGTCCAGCAGGTTGTGTAGTTCATTCTTAGATGCCTCGATCTTCTCTGGGTCGGCTGCATCCACCATATACCTGGAACATCACATGGTTTAATCAGTCTGAATCCACTACTGGTACTACTAGAGGGATGAGAGTCAGAGCTGGTACTCACACAATGGCACTGACTCCTCGGCAGTAACGCTCCCACATACTCCTGAATCGAGGCTGGCCACCGATGTCCCACAGCTGGAGGGAAGCAAGACGACGTTACTCACACCACTACACACAGCACAGTCTAAATACTCACAACACTACACAGTCTAAATACAATACTAACACGACACAGTCTGAATTCACTACTCACACGACTACACACTGCAGTCTAAATTCAATACTCACACTACTACACACTGCAATCTAAACACTGTTACTCACAACATTTAAGCTTATTGAAAATAGAATACTTCAATCTCTTCCCTCAGGCACATGGTCATCCAGTGATGACCATTGAGTGGCTAGGCATGTCTGTGTCATGGCTGGCCCTTAGTTCGGCAATATAAGCTAGATACAGTAGTAGTAGTAGTAGCAGCAGCAGTAGTTGTAGCAGTAATAGAAGTAAAAGTAGTAGTAGTAGTAGTAGCGGTAGTGGTAGCTGCAGTAGTATCAGTAGTAGTAATGGTGGTGGTAGTAGTAGTAGCAGCAACAGTAGTAGCAACAGTAGTAGTCGTAGTCGTAGTAGTCATAGTAGTAGTTGTCATAGTAGTAGTAGCAACAGTAGTAATAGTAGTAGCAACAGTAGTAGTAGTAGCTGCAGCAGTAGCATTAGCATTAGCAGCAGTAGTAATGGCAGCGGTAGCAGTAGTAGCAGTGTAGTAGCAGTAGCAGTAGTAGTAGCAGTAATGGTGGCAGTAGCGGTGGCAGTAGCAGTAGCTCCGATGCTACACTCCATCATTTCATGAGAGATGGTATTGGCTTGCTGGAGCTTGCAACTTAATTCAACATGAGTGCCATTACCTCACTTAACCAGGTTTGAAAATGTCTACATACTCTCCATCATCTGAGATTTTCTCCTGCCCCACGAAATATCCAAAGGGCTTAATATCCATACAGATTAACTTTATACCCATCATAACCCGAAGCCACGGTGGAAAACTCCAAACATGGCACTCATTTTCCGCATAGTGTGCAGGTACAGCAGAGGGTGATTGGCTAAATGCCATAATTGTAAACGAAGAAGCGGAAATGCAATCCGGAGTGCCATGTTTGGAGTTTTCCAGCTGAAACAAGTAAGGGCACTCATGTTGAATTTAGTTGCAAGCTCCAGCAAGCCAATACCATGACACTCCATCTCATGAAATGATGGAGTGTTGCGTTGGGGCTATAGCAGTAGTAGTAGTCGTAGTATACTAGTGGATATGTGTATGGTATGTACTACTGACCTTGATGGTGACGTTTCCCTTGGTGATCTTCCTCATGTTGAAGCCCACAGTAGGAATCATGTCTTCACTGAACTGGCCGGACTGCAGGGCAGACAGAAAATACAGACACTTATTATACATATATAACATATTCAAAAGGTTGCACCAGAGTGTTGTGGCCAAAGCAATCAGCCAAGTAAATTACATGCTCATCATGTTAGCTAAACTATCTGCCAAAAAGGCTGTAAGCAATATATTTTTATATAGCAATATATAACAGTTGTATTTAATGTCCTTTAGTGTCCTAAATGTTCGAGTTAAATATTAATTAATTCGTTTGGTTGTAACAGAGATAGCTACATTTGCTGATTGCGATTGTTTGATTCGATCCACAACATATCGGATCAGTTCAACAACAACAATGGACATGACAGCTAACTAGCCAGTTAGCCAAGCTAGCCGACTGAACGTACGCTAGCTAACTTACCGCAATCACGTTTACGAAGGTTGTCTTGCCGGAATACTGGAGTCCCACCAGCGTCAACTCCATCTCCTCTTTCCAGAACAGAGCCTTGAACCAGTCAAGGAGTTTGTTGATCAATGCGATCATTTTGGGAAGGGTTGTGCTGGCACTTGTTAGAACTGGACCCTGCTACTAGCCAGCTAGCTAACGTTACAAGGCTGTATATCTAGCTTGCTGTGACACCACACTAAACCTCGAACAACGGGCAAATATTGTGCCTGTTGTGAATAGAAGAAAGGCTATGTTGTGTCCACGTGTTGGCTGTTTGATTTAATCTGTATTTTTCTGATAAATCGATTGTTTACTCCGCGTCTCTGCTACCTGTCTGTCTTCTCTTCTCAAGGCTTGTCCTTCCGCGTTGGGGTGGGGTTTGACAGTTACGCACGGAGAGCGGCGTCACGTAAAGAGGGTACTGGACGTGAATGCTTCTGTCGCTTCACGAGGGTGGACCCCCCTGGTGGAGAGATTATCTTATTATTATAGTTATTATTCAGTGGGGTTTTACGGCGGTTGGCATCCAACGCTACTGGTTAGAGATTGACTGTTATATTGGCCATAACGTATTTCACATGTATTATACCTATTTCAGACAGAGGGGAAATTGCACTTCAGTCACGACTTTTAGTTGTGTGTGAAAGGGAACGCTACGGCTTTTTAGAGCGGCAACTAAACCTACTTAGGGATAGAAGACAGGCTATGTGCACACTGTCCACAAAATGAGGTGGAAACCGAGCTGCACTTCCTAACCTCCTGCCAAATGTATGACTATATTAGAAACACATATTTTCCTCACATTACTCAGACCCACATAGATTTCGAAAACAAATCAAACCTGGATAAACTCCCATATCTGCTAGGCGAAATACCAGTGTGCCATCACAGCAGCAACATTTATGAGCTGTTACTATAGGATAAGGGCAACCAGTCGAGCACAAACACAACTGCAAATTACTGTATAATCAATTTATTTAACTATATTTAATTGTGTGCAGATTGGAAAACACTGTACATCGTCGATAATATAACATTGTAAATGGCAAAACGCTTATATTGTTTTCGGTTTATTTACGCTTAGTTACTATTCTTTTGAAACTCTTGTGTGTAATGTTTACTGTTAAATTTGTATTGGTTATTTCATTTTTGTTTATTTGTAATTTTACTTGCTTGGGCAATATAAACTGTTGTTTCCCATGCCAATGAAGCCCTTTGAATTGAATTGAATTGAATAGTTTCGTAACGCTACGACTGCGCTGTGTTCTCGGTCCGAAAGTCAAGCCGCAGCTGAAGCGGCATTGTGGGCGGGACTTAGGTCCGTTGCCGTGCGACTGATAGTTGAACTGTCAATCAATTGAATCGGATGTCAACAAGTGCAGGTTGCCCAAGTTAGCGAGGTCCTGTCCAACGTGTTTGGCATTTTAAATAAAGATTTTGACAATCTGGAGAAAGTTTGGGATGTCTTCTTTTAAAATACGGTAGGGAAATGTGAGCAAATTAATTTATGGTTCTCAAAATGTCATGATTTGAACTCGTTGGCTGGCAAGTTAACCAACTGGCTAATCACGTTCGTTGTTAGAACTAACTAACGAACTAAACATGAACGTTCCGTGGTGTAGTTGACAGAAGCGGCACTTTTTCCTCTGTCTGAAAGGTTACACTTGGAATCACCAATACAGTTATCGAAGGGCAAATTAAGCTGTGTTTTCTGTCTGAAAGAGGTATTATTGTCAGGGATGTAGTGCTAAAAAAACGGGTCTGTAAACATGAACATCATGGATTGAATAGGAGGGTAAACCCTAATGCAAATAACATTGACCTAGCAGAGAATGTTGGTAAACCCTAATGTAAACAAAATTGACCTAGAAGAATATGTAGGTAAACCCTATGATGAAACTGGGTTACTTGGGTTTACCCTCCACTATATCACGTATCATTGTGTTATCAACATGTAATGATCCGTCAGCTGATATCGCTCTCGTGATCACCCTGAGGTGTTGTATATGAGAGCCACCACAGAGAGAGGCTGACGGAACAGTAGCAGAATATACAATGAAAAGATACAGATGTTCATCTTGTCAACTTAACTGAAGGCCGACTCCAAATAATTACAGACAAGAACTCTTCATTCATAAAAAAAAAAATCAAATTTATCACAGTGGCAAATATAAGGAAACAGGAAACACATTACACCACCAATGACCACATACACAAACTTCTCAATGCCATCATAAACTATAGTCTAAGCCTAAAACTTAACCCTAACCCTAAACCTTAACCCTAGCCCCTCCAAACCCAATCCATTTGTAGCTCAGAATCCTTCCTGAATCAGGCAGAGCTGGGGGATGAGGTTGGGAGCAGGGGATGAGGTTGGGGGCCAGGGGAGGTTGGGCCAGGGAAGGCAGGGCCAGAGGATGAGTTGGGCCAGGGAGGCAGGGTCTGGGGATGAGGTTGGGCCAGGGGAGGCAGGGCCAGGAGATGAGGTTGGTGAATACAGTGAGCAGGGAGAGTTCCAGTAACCTGTCATGGGTTTTTCTCTCTCTCCCTCTCCCTCTATCGTAGTCACCGTGTGTCTCCTTCCCTGCTGGGCTGGCTGGTTCAGGGTTGGTTCAGGGCTGGCTGGTTCAGGGTTGGTTCAGGGTTGGTTGAGGGCTGGTCCAGGGCTGGTTTCAAGGTTGGTTCAGGGCTGGTTCAGGGCTGGTTCAGGGTTGGTTCAGTGTTGGTTCAGGGCTGGTCCAGGGCTGGTTCAGGGTTGGTTCAGGGCTAGTTTTCAGGGCTGGTTCAGGGTTGGTTCAGGGCTGGTTCTCAGGGCTTGTTTAGGGTTGGTTCAGAGCTGGTTCCAGGCTGGCTAGTTTCAGGGTTGGTTCAGGGTTGGTTTAGGGCTGGTTCAGGGCTAGTTCTGGGTTGGTTCAGGGTTGGTTCTGGGTTGGTTCAGGGTTGGTTCAGGGTTGGTTCAGGTCTGGTTCTGGGTTGGTTCAAGGCTAGTTCAGGGCTGGGTGGTGGACTCCCCCGTCTCTGGGCTGGTGTGGCTCCCTTCAAGTTGTCTGCTGTACTGGGCCAGTGTGAGGTAGAGGAACTGGTACTGCTCACTGGTCTGGATCATACCACCTCTGAGGGGGGGGGGGGGAGAGAGAGAGAGAGAAGTGTGTGGGTAAAGCAGGAAAGGCCCACTCATACTGCTCCCACAGTGATTCTGTTAACAGTGTAGTGTAGAGTCTGTGCGTGTGTGTGTGTGCGTGTGCGTGAGTATGTCTGTGTGCGCGTGTGTGTGTCTCTGTGTGCGTGTGCGTGTGTGTGTGTGTGTGTGTGTGTGTGTGTGTGTGTGCGTGCTACCTGTCTAGGCGAAGCTGGCAGACGATCTTCAGCACGTCCACCTGACTGGTGTATTTCAGCTGTAGACATCCAATACTGCTGGCTATGAAGCAGCCTGTCCTACCGATCCCCGCACTGAGAGAGACCACACAATCATGTCAATATACGGCATTTTGTTATAGACTGGCTGCAGGGGAGGCTGGTGGAGGTAGAAATCGGAGGACGGGCTCATCATAATGCATGGAACGGAATGAGGAATGGTATCAACCGCGTACCAGACATATACTATGTTATACTGTTGTCTTCCATTACACCATATCAATGCGTACACACACACACACACACACACTCACTCTCACACACACACACACACACACACACACACACACACACACACACACCCACCCACGCATGCACACACTCACACTCACTGCATTTCATTGTCTCTGTACTTGTACTCTGCACAATGACAATAAAGTTGAATCTAATCTAATGTCATGCAATGTCTTTTTTCCGCTAGTCTCTTTGTTATAGGAGAGTCTCTGTCTGCGGTAACCAGTAGTACAACAGTCTACATAATGAACATCTAACACCACCTGACCAGCTGTCTTCTATGGTGTCACTCCTAGTGTGTGTCCTCATGTCTCCATGTTCACTACTAGTGTGTGTTCTCAGTGTGTGTGTGTGTGTGTGTGTGTGTGTGTGTGTGTGTGTGTGTGTTATAGTCCTACTAGTGTGTGTTCTCATGTCTTACTGCTGTACATGATCCATGTCATTCTGACTGATGAGGTGTTCTCTGATCCTGCCAGACATGGAATGTGATGATGCGATGGGAGGCTCCCTGGGCTGTCACAACACGTAAACATGGAGACTCAAGCAGCCCTGGGCTACGGTGGTATGTGTGTGTGTGTGTGTGTGTGTGTGTGTGTGTGTGTGTGTGTGTGTGAGAGTGAGTGTGTGTGTGTGTGTGTGTGTGTGTGTGTGTGTTAGTCCTACCTGCAGTGTACTATGGAGGGTCCGGGGCTGGGGAGGGCTAGCCTATGCTCCTCCACCTCCCCCACCAGGCGTAGCAGGGGTCCGCTGCAGTCGGGGGTCTGGTGGTCCGGCCAGGAGGAGTACCAGTAGTGCCTCACCTTTCTGCTCTCTGAGCCCACCTGGAGAGACACACTTCTGTTTGAGAACTAACGCTGTAGTTAGGGCCAAATCAACTCCCTACTCCCTAGCCCAAATTCACTAGCCCATATCTACCCCCTACTCCCTAATCCCGAACCCCTAGACCCTATTCCCTAATCCCTACTTCCTAGCCCCTACTCCCTATCACCTACTTCCTATCCCCTAGTTCCTAGCCCCTACTCCCTACTCTCTAGCCCCTACTCCATAGTCCCTAGTCCATAGCCCCTAGTTCCTAGCCCCTACTCCCAAGCCCATAGTCCATAGCCCCTACTCCCTAGCCCCTACTCCCTAGCTAGCCCCTAGCCCCTGACACTGTCTGTAAGATGAGTTGATGTTCTCACCTGAACCGTCATGTCTCGGATGGTGTAGTCGTCACACTCTGTTACGATGGCGACCCTGAGGTCAAATCTGCCATAGCTACCTGTCTTCTCTGGCCAGTACAGCTCACACTTCTGAAACACACACACACACACACACACACACACACACACTACTGTCAGTACTGTTACCGATAAGGTAATCTGCTCACATTTCCAAACCGTATTTTAAAACAAGACATATCAAACTTTCTCCAGATTGTCAAAATCTTTCTTTAAATTTCCAAACACGTTGGGCAGGATCACGCTAACTTGGGCAGCCTGCACTTGTTGACAGTTAAACTATCAGTTGCACAGCATGTCCCGCCCACATTGCTGCTTTCACAGGGCAGCCGTAGCGTTAAGAAACTAGCCCCCCGAGTAGGTTTAGTTGCCGTAGCGTTAAGAAACTAGCCCCCCGAGTAGGTTTAGTTGCCGTAGCGTTAAGAAACTAGCCCCCCGAGTAGGTTTAGTTGCTGTAGCATTAAGAAACTAGCCCCCCGAGTAGGTTTAGTTGCTGTAGCATTAAGAAACTAGCCCCCCGAGTAGGTTTAGTTGCTGTAGCATTAAGAAACTAGCCCCCCGAGTAGGTTTAGTTGCTGTAGCATTAAGAAACTAGCCCCCCGAGTAGGTTTAGTTGCCGTAGCGTTAAGAAAATAGCCCCCGAGTAGGTTTAGTTGCCGCTCTAAAAAGCCGTAGCGTTCCCTTTCAGACACAACTAAAAGGCGTGACTGAAGCGCTACAGGAGTGCAATTTCCCCTCTGTCTGAAAGGGGAATAAGCAGTACACAGTCCCTCACTCCAGGCTGAGGGACTGTACCTCGATCTTCTCCTTCAGCTTGGTGATCATGACAATGACAGGACAGCCCTCCTGCCACACCGTGTCCCAGAAGTCCTCTACTGTGTTCACCATGGGGCCCTGCGTGGCTATGTAAGCCCTGGGCGCACTGTTATAACCCTGTATAGAAGACACACAGCATTATAACCCTGCATAGAAGACACACAGCATTATAACCCTGCAAAGAAACACACAGCATTAGAACTCTACATAGAAGACACACAGCATTAGAACTCTGCAGAGAAGACACACAGTAGGAGGGAGACTCCAGAGTTAGGGCTGTGTCATTTCCACAGCAGCTTCCTGTCTTTACCACCTGTACTTCCTGTGGGTTTCCTTGGTTGACACACTCCCACACAAAACCAACGATCAACATCCTCAACATTCTAACATCCTCAAAGTGCACTCAACGATTCTAGACCTCTCAAGACAAGCATCAGAGATAGCAGTAACGGTTTCGGATGTGCTAGTGCTTGTAGTAAGACATGATTCTAACCTTGATGTAGTTGGCGTTGATGTATCTCTCAGGCTTGTCCTTGTCTGGGCTCATCAGACTCACGCGTGTCTCAGGGTCTGATTTACATACGTGCAAAGCATGTGAACAGACATATTATTATGTCAAGTTATTGTGCAGTATTTGTACTCACTAGGTAGTATGGTCTTATATGTATACTAGGTAGTATGGTCTTGTATGTATATTAGGTAGTATGGTATTGTATGTATACTAGGTAGTATGGTCTTGTATGTATACACACTAGGTAGTATGGTCTTATATGTATACTAGGTAGTATGGTCTTGTATGTATACTAGGTAGTATGGTATTGTATGTATACTAGGTAGTATGGTCTTGTATGTATACTCACTAGGTAGTATGGTCTTATATCTGTCCTTCATAGCATGTCCAGGGATGTCTAGTTCTGCAGGGTTGACAAAGTTGGGAGGGATTTTCTGTTGGAGAGAGAAAAATACTTTTTAGACTCAGCATGCGTGTGTGTGTGTGTGTGTGTGTGTGTGCGTGTGTGTTTGTGTGTGTTTGGGTGTGTGTGTGTGTGTGTGTGTGTGTGTGTGTGTACCTGGTACTCTGAGTTGAGGCTGTGTGTGTCTGTAGCAGCCTGCTGCAGCATGGTAGGGGTCAGGGGTCGTGAGGAGGAGCGGAGCAGGTGGAGGATGGTCTCTCTGGGGGTGGAGACGGAACACAGAGGCTCCACCACCCCCAGACTGCTCACGTCCAGTACCAGGGACACGTTGGAGCCACGCCTACGGAGACAAAGGTGTGACGAGTGGCTCAGGGATCTATCTATCTATCTATCTATCTATCTATCTATCTATCTATCTATCTACCACCTATGTCCGTTTGTGTATTCGTCCTTCTGTCTGTCTCTCTGTCTGTCTGCCCATCCATCCATCCATCCATCCATCCATCCATCCATCCATCCATCCATCGTGGGTTTGTACCTCTCCTGAAGGCGGACTGGTTTCCGGGGGGCTGTGGCAGCAGGCCGGGGGGCAGACTGGTCCTCATCTGGGGGGTGGGAGGGGCTCTCAGTGTGAGGGGAGGGGCTATTTGTTAGGGGGGAGGGGCTATGTGTCTGGGGGGAGGGGCTCTGTGCTGGTTCACTCATGATGGGGTGCTATGCCTGGGTGCTTCAGAGGTTCATCAGACAACCATACTAAGCACACCCCCTAGCAGAGACAAACACCTGAGAGAGAGGGAGAGAGGGGGGGAGAGAGAGGGGGGGGAGAGAGGTGGGGGAGAGAGAAAGAGAAAGAGAGAGGGGTATATATATATATATATATATATATAGAGAGAGAGAGAGAGAGAGATTTTGTTAGTTTCTTACAGCACCCATTGCTTTTATCCATCTGTAGAGCATCTGCCTTAGTATGTTGATTGGTTCATTGACGTCTGTTTAAATCACCCTGAGTGAGTTAACACCACATAGGTCTCTGTTTAAATCACCCTGAGTGAGTTAACACCACATAGGTCTGTGACTTCACACCCACACATTAACAGGAACCACACTCAGTCTCTCAGCTCTGGGAATGAACTGCACTTATCACATCCCCTGAAACCGAGAAACAACAACAACAATAAAAAAAAACGCACACACATTAACTGTCAACATCATTGAACATGTTCTCTGTTTCAGATCAGATCAGACACAGAGCTTCCTCTCCCGTCCTGTCTGTCTCTCTATATACCTGTCTGTCTCTCTGTATAGCTGTCCTGTCTGTCTGTCTGTCTGTCTGTCTGTCTGTCTCTCTCTCTGTATACCTGTTTGTCTGTCTGTCTGTATAGCTGTCCTGTCTGTCTGTCTGTCTGTCTGTCTGTCTGTCTGTCTCTATATAGCTGTCCTGTCTGTCTGTCTGTCTCTCTGTCTGTCTCTCTGTATAGCTGTCATTTCTGTCTGTCTGTCACTACACTGTCTATCTGTCTGTCTGTCTGTTTCAGATCAGATCAGACGCAGGGCTTCCTGTCCTGTCTGTCTGTCACTCTGTATAGCTATCCTTTCTGTCTGTCTCTCTGTATAGCTGTTTGTCTGTCTGTCTATCTGTCTCTTTGTATAGCTGTCCTGTCTGTCTGTCTGTCTGTCTGTCTGTCTGTCTGTTTGTCTGTCTGTCTCTCTGTATAGCTGTCTCTCTGTCTGTCTCTCTGTATAGCTGTCTCTCTGTCTGTCTGTCTCTCTGTC
This sequence comes from Argentina silus, assembly GCF_951799395.1. Taxonomy (NCBI): domain Eukaryota; kingdom Metazoa; phylum Chordata; class Actinopteri; order Argentiniformes; family Argentinidae; genus Argentina; species Argentina silus. The sequence goes on from NC_139662.1 coordinate 16,414,841, forward strand.
TGTCTGTCTGTTAGTACACTGTCTGTCTGTTAGTACACTGACTGTCTGTCTGACTGTCTCTTAGTACACTGTCTGTCTGTCTGTCTGTCTGTCTGTCTGTCTGTCTGTCTGTCTGACTGTCTGTCTGTCTGTCTGTCTGTCTGTCTGTCTGTCTGACTGTCTGTCTGCCTGCCTGACGGTCTGTTAGTACACCTGTATGTATGCGTACCTGTCCTGTCAGTCAGTCTGTCTCTACTCCAGGGTTCTCCTTGTGTCAGAATGAAACTCAGCGAGGGACAGGAAACGTAAAGTACGTATGCACAACAGGGCAAGAAGAAACAACTGAAAGCTGGAGAGAGAGAGAGGGGGGGGAGTAGGAGGGAGAGAGAGAGGGGGGGGAGTAGGGAGAGAAAGAGAGAGGAGGGGGGGAGTAGGAGGGAGAGCAGGAACAGACTTGTAGGTTTATTTCCCATAATGCCACAGTGTGAGTAGCTGGTTTCTGCTGTGGCTGGAGGAACACATGTCTAAACCTGACGAGCAGAATGTCCCAGAGGAGGGAAGAGAGGAGAGGAAGAGAAGAGGAGAGGATAGGAGGAGAAGAGGAGGAGAAGAGGAGAGGAGAGGAAGAGAAGGGAAGAGAAGAGGAGAGGAGAGGAGAGGAGAGGAGAGGAGAGGAGAGGAGAGGAGAGGAGAGGAGAGGAGAGGAGAGGAGAGGAGAGGAGAGACCTGGCTCTCCAGAGAAGACAGGCTATGTGCCCAGCACTGCCCACAAACCAGGTGGAAACTGAGCTGTACTTCCTAACCTCCTGTCCTTTTTGATTAGGTCAGAAAATAAATATCAGTTATGGTCTCACTCGCACTTGCTTTTAACAGTCCCAAAAATAAGAATAGGTCATGGCAGAAATAGTTTTAGCTACTCAGCTCTGTGGTCCTGGAATTCTCTCCAGAACAATATACAACTTGAGGATCTGGTGACTTTGGTAGCGTTTGGTAGACACTTGGTAGACACAAATATCACAGATGAGTGTAACTGTCATTAGGACTGCTGTTTTAGTTATGACGTTTGTGTTTATATATGTAACTGTACTGTATGTGTCTCTATGTGTGTCTATAGTTTGTTCAATGTTGTGTCTGTGTATGTAAGTTGTTTTGCCTGAAACTTTGTTCACCTGCTGCTGTCTCTCGTGAAAAATACATTTTATCTCAATGAGACAAACCTTCATAAATAAAGGTTAAATAATAAATATATGACCATACTGTATAATAAACACATATTTCCCCCAGATCACACAGACCCACGAAGAATTTGGAAACAAATTAAATATTGATAAACTCACATATCTGTTGTGAAATCCGCAGTGTGCAATTTGTGACCTGTTGCTATGAGAAAAGGGGCAACCAGTGGAGCACAAACTAAAGTAAAGCTAAGCTACCTTGCCATTCGTACTTCTACTATATGCACGTTGTTACAACACTGTATACAGTCAATAATATAACATTTGAAATGTATTTAT
>NC_139662.1:16428833-16433833 GCF_951799395.1 Argentina silus
GAGGAACTTCTACGTTGGCTAATGTCTCCCCCTGGCAGTCACCCTGTGTCACTACATCATAGTCTCCCCCTGGCTGTCACCCTGGGTCACTCCACCCCAGTATACACAGTCAGCAGGGAAGAAAACCTGCAGTCTAACGTCTAAACCTATTATTGTACTGTATGCCTACCAACTCTCTCTCTCTTCCTCCCTCCCTCCCTCCCTCCCTCCCCCTCCCTCCTTCCATCCCTCCCTCCCCCTCCCTCACTCTCCCACCCTCTCTCTCCCTCTCTCTCACCCTCTCCCTCCCTCCCTCTCTCTCTGTAGAAGTGGGATGTGAATCTGAAGCTATTGGCAGAGAGCTATGCAGTGAAGTGTGAGTGGAAGCACAACCCTAACCTGCCCGATGACGCAGGGGAGAACCTGTACGCCGCCACCGGAACCCTTAATGTCAGCACGGCGCTGAGGAAATGGTACCAGGAGCACGAACACTACGACTACAACAACAACACCTGTCAGGATGACAAGATGTGTGGACACTACACCCAGGTGACACACTGCTCACTACACACTACACACTACATACTACATACTACATACTGCACACTACACACTACACACTACATACTACATACTACATACTACATATTGCACACTACACACTACATACTACATACTACATACTGCACACTACACACTACATACTACATACTACATACTACATACTGCACACTACACACTACATACTACATACTGCACACTACACACTACATACTACATACTGCACACTACACACTACACACTACATACTACACACTACACAATACACACTACACACTATACAATACATACTACACACTACACATGTCTGTTGTGTGTTTCAGATGGTAGGCAGACTACTATGTAGGTTTAGGGTTAAATACTGTGTGTGTGTGTGTGTGTGTGTGTGTGTGTGTGTGTGTGTGTGTGTGTGTGTGTGTGTGTGTGTGTGTGCGTGCGCGCGTGTGTATGTTTCAGATGGTGTGGGAAGACTCCGAGGCTGTGGGCTGTGCTGCCCATCGCTGTGACACCATGGAGGGGCTGGCCTTTGAGAAGGCTACCTTCCTGGTCTGCAACTACTACCCAGCGTAAGGAGAGAGTATTCACTCACTAATGTGTTGTGGGTAACTAGAGTGTATGTGTGTGTGTGTGTGTGTGTGTGTGTTTGTGTGTGTGTGTGTGTGTGTGTGTGTGTGTGTGTGTGTGTGTGTGTGTGTCATTCTCAGTCAGGACTACAGCAATGACATCATCATCATATAGTATACTGAAAAATGTATGCACTCACTGCAATGTAAGTCGCTTTGGATAAAAGTGTCAGCTAAATGGCATATATATATATTATCATTCTCAGACAGGAAGCATGTCTATGACTACACCAATGACATCATCACTCTCAGACAGGAAGCATGTCTATGTCTGTGTGTGTGTGTGTGTGTGTGTGTGTGTGTGTTTGTGTGTGTGTGTGTGTGTGTGTGTGCGTGCGTGTGTGTGCGTGCGTGCGTGTGGCGTGCGTGCGTGTGTGCATGTGCGTTCCAGGGGTAACTATGAAGGAGAGAAGCCATACCAGGAGGGGGAGTGGTGCTCCATGTGTCCAGAGGACCTGCAGAGATGTCACTCCAACCTCTGTGGTAAGGTGTCACTCCAACCTCTGGCTAAGGACAGGACAAGAGAGGACAGGACAGGAGAGGACATGACAGGGCAGGGCAGGGCAGGGCAGGGCAGGGCAGGGCAGGGCAGGGCAGGTCAAGGGCAGGGCAGGACAGGAGAGGACAGGACAGGACAGGAGAGGACAGGACAGGAGAGGACATGACAGGGCAGGGCAGGGCAGGGCAGGGCAGGTCAAGGGCAGGGCAGGACAGGATAGGAGAGGACAGGACAAGAGAGGACATGACAGGGCAGGGCAGGGCAGGACAGTATTGAGGTATTGTCCATCTGAAGATAGAGAATGATCCTTGATGTGTGTGTGTGTGTGTGTGTGTGTGTGTGTGTGTGTGTGTGTGTGTATGTGTGTGTGTCCTCAGTGTCTGACGCCCCACAGCCTTCAGAGGAGCCTGGTGGTGATGATAATGATGAAGATGAGGGGACCAACAGTCCTACCCCTGGTACTAACGGACCTTACACACACACAGCTACAGAGGATGATCTCTACATACCCATAGGCAGCCAGGAGCCAGAACTGAAGTCAGCCCAGCCGGACCAGCCGGACCAGCCCTGGACCTCAGCACCAACCATGGAGGACCCGGGGGTGAGGGGGGAGGACAGGGGGGAGAGGGGTGGAAAGGAGAGAGGGGGGAATAGGGAAAAGGATGGTGGCGACATCTCTACAGGTCCTCTCCTGGTCATCAGTCTGCTGGTCTGCCTGTCTCTGGGGTTGTGAGGACACACACACACACACACACACACACACACACACACACACACACACACACACACACACACACACACACACACATACACACACACACACACACACACACACAAACTGGATATACTGCATTTATGAACTTATATTGAATAACCAAAAGTATGTGTTCTTAGCCACAGCCTCCCTCCCTCCCTCCCCCCCTCCCTCTCTGCACAGTGCATATATCATAGACATATACACACATATCACGTAGAGCAGCTTTACGACCTGTTACTAATCTAACAGCAACTGTTTTTAAAGCAAGGCATATCTTCTTTAAAGAATGTGATTTTTAGGTCGAATGGAATTGTCAATACTGAATATTTTTGTAAATGTCTGTATATAGAGTATGATAATAAATATTGTTTGTTCTAGTTGGCGTGTCTCCACATAATTTATTCATTATGTACCTGCACACACCCACCAGGGGAGGCTGGTGGAGTTAGAAATCAGAGGATGGTATCAAACACGTTGCCGCTCCCCTCCCCTCCCCTCCTCTCCTCTCCTCTCCTCCACTCTGCCTCTCCTCTCCTCTCCTCTCCTCTCCTCTCCTCTCCTCTCCTCTCCTCTCTTCTCCTCTCCTCTCCTCTCCTCTCCTCTCCTCCACTCTGCCTCTCCTTTCCTTTACTCTGCCTCTCCTCTCCTCTTCTCCACTGCCTCTCCCCTTGTCTCCTCCGCTTCTCCCTTCCTCTCCTCTCCACTCTGCCTCTCCCTCCTCTCCTCCAGAGAGAGAGAGAGGTAAGGGAAGAGGAAGAGAAAGAGAGAGAAGGGTTAGATAAAGGCTGTGAGAAAGTGGGAAGCCATGTTAATAAGAGGTGACCACCTGGGAAAGACAGCAGCACACCAAGCTCACACACGCGCACACACACACACACACACACACGCACACGCACACGCACACGCACACGCACGCACATACACACACACACACACACACACACACACACACACACACACACACACACACACACACACACACACACACACACACACAAACTAGCAGCACACCAAGCCCAGATTCAGCACAACTGAAATATTCATTCAACACTTTCACAGCGGCTATTTCTGGAGATGCATTTACAGACTGCTAATGTGTGTGTGTACGTGTGTGTGTGCATGTATACATGTGTGTGTGCACACGTGTGTGTGTGTGCACATGTGTGTGTGGGTGTGTGTGTGTGTGAGGGTTCAGTGTTCTTGTCTGCTCTTTAAGAGACAGGCTTGCAGGAACTCTCTTAGACGTTAAAATGCCACGTTACATCACCAGGACTTTGCCATGTGATTGGTTGTGACAGTTTTAGGTTTCTGAGAGCGCTGACATCAGTGAGATAATGCACCACAAAGAACAGAAATTCACACTTACCCACAATTCCCTAGAAAATATGCAAATATGCTTCCTTCTGTTGCAAGGGCATTGTGGGTAATTGTGAATTTCTGTTCTTTCTGTTGCATTATCTCACTAACATGTACCTGTAATGTTGGTTCTTGTTTGATTATAACTGTATTACGTCGAAACTTATATGCAAGTGTGTGCAAGTCTATAGGTCCAGCTCTCCATCTAACAATTACAACTGCAAATTAAGGTTCTTCAGTTTTAAGGAATTATGTGGTATACTAATTATTTTGAGGGGCACCCTTTGAATAACCTATTTGGGTTCCATGTTGAATCCTGTAACAAGTAAGAAAAATCAGAAAATGTAAGTAAATCAAATTTAGAAGGAGGACTACAAAAATGAAGTAGATCCAATTTACAGTAATGACTCTGGAACCAATACAATTAAGTTGGTTTTACACTAAAAGCTAAGTATATCATGCATACAACTTAGACTTATTGGTAATACTTAAAAAGCTAATGCAAATAGTTGCAAATAGTTGCCTCACTTTTAAATACTCAAGTATTTAAGTAAATTATTTGTTTACAGTGTAGTGTAGGTCTATAAGGAGAAGGTGCTGTGAGGCTGAGTTTGGCACTAAGAAGACATGATCATAGCTGACATGGCCTAGTATGCCCTCTCCCTCTCTCTCTCTCTCTCTCTCTCTCTCTCTCTCTCTCTCTCTCCCTCTCTCTCCCTCTCTCTCTCTCTCTCTCTCCCTCTCTCTCTCTCTCTCTCTCTCTCCCTCTCTCTCTCTCTCTCTCTCTCTCTCTGTCATACTTCTCTCTCATCACTGAGGGGCAGAATATCCATGACAGGAAGTGCTCAATGATTGGCTGAGCCAGTGAGAGGAGTTCCCGCCGTGCCAGAGGACAGTGGCTTCCACACAAATCAATTCAATTCAATACAACTTTATTAACATTACAAGAGTGTGTGTGTGTATGTGTGTATGACCCGCACGCTTGATGTTTAAAATAAATCTGATTAGTTTTGCCGACTTTTGTGACAGCAATTTTGAAAGGCTGAGAACTATGTAGGCAAATAAAGGGCCATGGATTGGTCAATGACCACATCAATGGGATAAAGCTAATAAACTCTGATTTGACATTTACATTTACATTTACATTTATGGCATTTAGCAGACGCCTTTATCCAAAGCGACTTACGACAAATACATTTGTTTAAGTAAGTGAATCATCTATCCA
>NC_139662.1:16438833-16448833 GCF_951799395.1 Argentina silus
ATCTTCTACACAACCCAGCTGTCAATCTAGCCAAGACTAGCTGTGTTATGCAGTTTGTTGTTATGTTGTTAAACTGATGTGTTGTGATGTTACTGTGTTGTGTGTTGTGATGTTACTGTGTTGTTGGGTTAGGGTTAGTTAGAGTTGGGTTAGGGTTAGTTCAGGTTGCTTTAGGGTTAGTTCTAATGTTATACCTCGGCTGTAGGACCCTGAGGTGTTAAACTACCAGCCCACCAGTAGCAGCTGTCTGCTTGGCTGCTGCAACACTGACCAGGACGAGCCCAGCAGCTTCCTCAGCCAGGTACACACACACACACACACACACACACACACACACACACACGTATGCACTCACGCACCACGCACCACGCACACCAGCTGTATATAGATTGTTCATTCCGTTTAGACATATCATTTTATTTGAACATATAGGCTCAGATATTTTCAGCATACTGGAATAAATTTATCAATTATCCATATGATAAGATATATTAAGGTCAGCGGTAGGCCTATTCATTCTTTCAGCTCCATTATTTATTATTTACAACAAAATGTTTCTGTCTCCCTGTTGATAGAGCGAGTATGAGGGCGCGTGGTTGGACGTTCCCCCCGGCTACCTGCCCCTCCATGAGCTGGACAGTGGTCTGGGCTGCACTGACGGGAGTCTCCACCAGGAGGAGCTGTCTGAACCAGAGACAGACGCAATCTCCTCCCCGCCACGCCGAGGCTCCTCCCCCTCCTCAGAGTCCCTCCCCTCATCTGAGCACAGCGACTCCGGCTCCCACAGCATCAGCACTGGAGACTTCAGACATTTCCATGGCCACCACGGCCACCATTCCCATGGCAACCCCAGGGACCAGAGGGTGTGGCTAGGGCTGGGGGGCGTGGCCAGGTCACGCTGGGATCTGGAGTCCATCCCAGAGACAGGCCACGTCCCCATGATGCCCCAGTGCACCCTGGGAGGTTCGTCTGTACAATTCCGCCGTACTCGAAGCCCCGCCCCCTACGTAGGTAGACACACCCCCAGGGCAGCGACACAGGCGGCGGCCTCCAGCTGTCGTACCGAACCCTGCCAGCGGAGGGCGCTCATGATGAACCAGCACGCCTCTATGGACCTGCCTGGGCGCAGTTACACGCTACACGACTTGTCGGACAAGAGACGCGCCAGTCACCCTGCTTTACCTATGGAGAAACACCTAGCTTTACCCCTGGAGAAACACCTAGCTTTACCCCTGGACAACCACCTAGCTTTACCCCTGGACAACCACCTAGCTTCATCCCAAGACAACCACCTAGCTTCACCCCTGGACAACCACCTAGCTTCATCCCTGGACAACCACCTAGCTTCATCCCAGGACAACCACCTCGCTTCACCCCTGGACAACCACCTAGCTTTGCCTCTGGAGAACCACCTACACCCAGGCCTAAGCCTGGATAACAGCCCCGCGAGGCACCACAACATGGGCCTCAGTGAGGAGAGGAGGAGGGTTCAGACCAGCCCCTCTAAGAGGCTAGGGAGAGGTAGGGAGAGGGAGAGGGAGAGGGAGAGGGAGAGGGAGAGGGGGAGGGAGATGGGGGGAGAGAGGGAGAGGGTGGGAGAGAGGGAGAGAGAGATGGAAAGGGAGAGAGAGATGGAAAGGGAGAGGGGGAGAGACTGGCAGCGTCAGTTCCAAACCCTAGGACCCCCCCAACCCCCCGGCCCCTGCGGCCCCCTCTACAGCACCTTGGGTGGCTCCTACCCCCACGGCGACCAGACCGGGGGGCGACCACGCTCAGGGAACCCCCGTGCAGTCAGGAACCAGCTCCTCAAGGCCCGGGCCTCCCAATTGGCTGATGAGCGCAGTGAGGTCACCACCGATGAGGAAGTGCGCGGTGTGGAGGAGTGGGCAGGGCGTTACTGGAGCAGGCCGGAACGCCGGCGCCACCTAGCGTTGGCACGGGAACAGAGGCAGAGGAGAGCGAGCCGTGGGGGGGCGGAGGGGGGAGGGGAGGAGGGGGCGGTGGCTGGGGGTCCAGGGGGTGTGACAGGGGGGGTCCCGGGGGGGGCGGCGGCCTCCTGCAGCACCGTCCTGGAGCTTAGCCACAGGAAACAGAGTCGTCTGAGGAACAATACGCTGCTCGATGATTGGACAACGGTGGAGGAGCTTCTGACCCACGGCACGCGGGTGGGAGAGGGAGACGCCAGCCTCTGCTGCAGCCCGCTACTCTCTGTCACCACTGTCTGATCACAAAACACTGACACTCTCTATGTGTGTGTGTGTGTGTGTGTGTGTGTGTGTGTGTGTGTGTGTGCGTGCATGTGTCTGTGAGCATGAGACTGAGTGTGAGTGAATGTGTTTGTGTGTCCGTGTGTGTGTCTCTGAGCGTGAGCCTGAGCGTGAGCGAATGCGTGTGTGTGTGTGTGCGTGTGTGTCTGTGAAAATGAGCCTGAGCGTGAGCAAGTGCCTGTGTGTGTGTGTGTGTGTGTGTGTGCACGTGCGTGTCTGTGAGCATGAGCCTGAGCGTGAACAAGTGTGTGTGTGTGTGTATGTGAGCGTGAGTGAGTGAGTGCGTGTGTGTGTGTGTGTGTGTGTGTGTGTGTGCAGGGGTCAGTGCTGACTCCAGTATGTCTACCTCTTCTTCTCCAGTGTAACAGTGTGAACTGGTCTCTATAGCAGTATTCACTTTTCTCAATGGAGCAACCTACTGTATGGACCAATGGAGGAGCAACCTAAGAAGGTATGGACCAATAGGAGCATCAACCTACTGTCTGGACCAATGGGAGCATCAACCTACTGTCTAGACCAATGGGAGCATCAACCTACTGTCTAGACCAATAGGAGCATCAACCTACTGTCTGGACCAATAGGAGCATCAACCTACTGTGTAGACCAATGGGAGCATCAACCTACTGTCTAGACCAATGGGAGCATCAACCTACTGTCTGGACCAATGGGAGCATCAACCTACTGTCTGGACCAATGGGAGCATCAACCTACTGTCTGGACCAATGGGAGCATCAACCTACTGTCTGGACCAATGGGAGTATCAACCTACTGTCTGGACCAATGGGACCATCAACCTACTGTCTGGACCAATGGGACCATCAACCTACTCAATGGGAGTATCAGTATATGGCAGTATCATTATCAGCCCCTCTCAATGTCAACATTGTCAATGTCAACATCATCAGGGGCCAATTGCATAAACCAATTGCTTAAACATAGACCTAGACTGTGATTTAAGTCTAACTGTTAGTCAGACTTAGGATTGACATCTAATTGTACCTGTTGCATACAATTGACTTACACTTGGCTAGCCTAAGTCCTACTAAAATCGTACTTACCTAGGAAAAGTAAGACAATGAACGGAAAATAAACATGGCCGCCGATAAGTGAATTTGTGTTAGGAATTGAACATTTCGTAATTATGCTACTACAATAAAATAGAGCACGAGAGCTGGCAAATCTTTTCATAAAAGTGTAAAGATATAACATATTAGGTTAGCTAGTTATTGTTTTTTCAAACTAAAGGAGCCTCCCATTTAGATATGGAAAGGCAAACTTGCTAGCTATATGGGCAAATTTGCTAGCTTGTTAGCTATCTACGCCCTTTCTAGGTAGTCTGCTAGCTAGTTGCCAAGGTTGCCAATAAACAAACTAAGCATATTTGCACGTATATATTTTTAAAAAATATATAAAAAAAATGGTTTTGTTTATGTCCCTTACATAATTAAAGTTCAGTCTAAAAGCAAATATTATTTAATTATATTTATATAATTAATATGGTTAGACAGTACTTTTTGAATGACTAGTCTGTTGCCATGGCAACATAGGTCTTAGATCAAATTTAGCTTTGGGGTAAGCAGTCTAACTTTTGGGGCTTAAAGTAAGTCAGTCTTAACGTTTATGCAACTGGGTAACTGAAATTAGATTAGTCTTACAGTTAAAATATGACTGGTCTAGGCCCATAGACCAGTCTTAACTAAGTTTATGCAACCGGCCTCTGGTCTCATCAGCAGTATGAATCTACAGTGTGGTAGTATTGGACTGTTGTATTAATGTAGTATTGGTCTCAATGACCGTATCAATCTATGGCTGTTGTCACTGGTCACTAGAATGCTGTGGTCTCTGCTGTACCGGCTGGTCTATGGTGCTGGGCAGAGGTGGAACGAGCATTGAAATATCCTACTCAAGTAGTAAGTACTGTTACTTCAGTGAAATGTTACTCAAGTAAAAGTTAAAGTCTATGAAAAAAAAGGAGGTTATTAAAAAGTAATCAAGTAAAAGAAGTTTGCGTTACTTTCAAAATGAAACATTTGCCTTGATTCAAAACTATACTCAAGTAAAGGTAATATTACAGATTTTCAAAAATCAAGTACAAATCCTTGAAAAATCGTTCAATTACATGAATGTGAGTAGTTGTAATTAGTTAATTTCCACCTCTGGGGTTGGGTAACTCAACATAGTCTCCAACAGAATACATTCTGGGAGATCATTTCTGCAGACCAAGGAAATACAGTCTGTGGGCACGTATTATCTGGCTATACCAGCGTTTCACTACCTGTCAAATTAAAAATATGTTGCTTAAGAGTTACGGGAATTGCAAGATACGTTACTGAGAGTTATGTGAATTACGACTTGCATGGTGGTTAGGCAATATTCGGCATTAACTTTGAGTGGTTAAGGTTAGGCATTATCTTTGATAATGTTAGGGTAAGTTGTCAGGGGAAGGCATTAGCAAATATTAGCATAAGCAACAACAATTAGCAAGAATGTGGCGTTCTGCCTTTCGTATTTACCTGCCAGTATAGCTAGATAACACGTTCACACAGAACATATTATTTGGTCTGCAGAAACGATCCCCCGAACGTATTAATTTGGAGACTGGGTCTAACTGGTCTAGTGTTGGGTCAGCTACATGGGCCCAGTCTCATTTGCTTGTTAGCCCAAAGAACAGATATCACCACACCACTGTACAATCCAGGGGAGGCTAGTGGAGGTAGAAATTGGAGGATGGGCTCATTGGAATGCATGGAATAGAATAAGGAGTTCTGACCTCCACCAGCCTCCCCTGGTCCAATCTCAACCAAGCCTATCATGTTATGGATCCATGTCATATTGTTGTGTCACAGCTGGCTACAGAACGTAGCGTAAATGTGGACTATGTTTAAACCCACATATGATGTCGTGGTAGTGACACAAACACTCTATATGTTGTAAGAGAACTCAGGTAGTGAGTGTTTGTGATGTAGAGAGGCAGCGTCCCATACTGCTCACAGGAGAGATGCACTATTAATACTGTACACCCCAGTTCTCTAACCTGAGTAGTCAGTTAGGTGTGTGTGTATGTGTGTGTGTGTGTTTGTGTGTGTGTTTATGTGTGTGTGTGTGTGTGTGTGTGTGTGTGTGTGTGTGTGTGTGTGTGTTTTTGGTAGAGTGTACTTTAGACCTGTAGGGGTAGTTTCCCAGACATAGATTAATCCTAAATCACACTGTCAATGGAAAGACTCCATTAAAGGTCTAGTCTGGGATTAGGCTTAATCTGTGCCTGGTAAACCAGTCCTTCCCCAGCCCGCCAGTATGAGGCCACGGTGGCCCTCAAAATCACCACACTACATGCTCATGGTCAGTGATCAAATGTTTATATTTGTGTGAGATGTGTGTGCGAATCAGTACATCCATCCCAGCATGTGGACCATCCTTAGTATGACACTTCCTGCTTCCTACTTCCTGTGTTACCGTGCCAACTCTCTACATGGATTTCCATGTAGAGCCTGTGTTAGCCCACCAACCTAAAGCCCGGCTCACTGTCCCAAACACACACCTGGATCAGGTGACACATGGCTGTTACTATGGATACTCTATTTTGATTGCTCTAATAAAAATGTTTAGAAGAACAATCTCCTGTCTTTCTTGTTCATCCTCCCATCCTTGTTATTCTCCTACTAGACCACTAGAGGTCACCTCTCTCCTCCTCTCATCCCCTCCCCTCTCCTCTGCTCCTCTCCTCTCCTCTCCTGTCCTCTCCTCGTCTCCTCCTCTACTCTCCTGTCCTCTCCTCCACTCCTTTCCTGTCCTTTCCTGTCCTATCCTCGTCTCCTCTCTTCTCCTCTCCTCTCCTCTCCTCTCCTCTCCTCTCCTCTCCTCTCCTTCTGCTCCAGTCTAGTAAAGGTCGTCTGTTCTGTGGAGGGCCTCCAGGGTTCTGGGTTTTAAATGTCATACTCTGATACTATATTCTGCTCATAAACCCGCCATGGCCCAAATGTGATGGGCAGGTTTCGAACCCGGATATCTAATGCAGAAGACACAGGCGTGTCTTAGGCCAAGAGGACATCTTCAAGGTCCAAGGGTGACAGACAGGGCTACCTCTTCACGAGAGCGTGACTCCAAATCCCCTCCACTCCACAAACACAGTTATAAAGGGACACATGGTCCGTGTAGGTGATGACATCATACAGTATTCATGAAAGACCTGAAGGTTGAATACGTTACTGAGCTGAAACTGCACCTCTGAAACTGTACCTTTGAAACTGCACCTCTGAAACGGTACCCATCATGATGCTGAGGCGTGGTGCTGAGCCTGCAACTCTGCTTCCTACCAGTAGAGGGCAGACATGCACCTCTGTTCACCATCTACAGATCTGTGTGTCTCTGATAAACTAGGCTGGTGGAGGACGGCCTGGTTTCTACCTCCACCAGCCTCCCCTGCACTGCTGTTAGGAGAGGGATAACAAACAGCTGTGTGATGTGCTTCTAAATCAGCATGTTTTATCTCCAATAGATCAACAACGCTAGAGGTTATTATTCTCCTCATCTCAGAGTGACTGGAGAGAGAGGGAGAGAGAGCGAGAGAGAGAGAGAGAGAGAGAGAGAAGGAAAGAGGGAAGGGGAAAGATAGCGAGTGTGAGAAAGAGACTTTGTTAATGGAGTTTGTGAAGTTTTAGGCATTTAATACCTACAGGTCGATTTCCAGATTTCTAATGGCTTTGGAGGCATTGAGGCGACCAGAATATCTATGTGCGTGTGTGTGTGTGTGCGTGTGTGTGTGTGTGTGTGCGTGTGTGTGTGTGTGTGTGTGTGTGTGTGTGTGTGTGTGTGTGTGTGTGTGTGTGTGTGTGTGAAGGGAGGGCAACTTGCCAGCAGCAACGGCTTCTATAAATGAACGACTCGGCTGCGCTCCTTTGTGTTAGTCATCGACGTTCTCAGCTGGAAAAGCTTTTGAATACACACTCCTCACATCCTGACCTGACTGAAATATAGTACATACACACACAGACACACACACACACACACACACACACACACACACACACAGTGGAGCTGCACTGTGTGTCTGTGTGCACGTGCGTGAGTGTGTGTGTGTGTGTGTGTGTGTGTGTGTATGTACAATATTCTTTTTTCCCTGTAACAGTGAGAAGAGAGTGAAGTAACGAAAAACAGTTCCATGTTGTTAGTGTGGGTTGTAGGTTTTAGGATTAATATCACAAGGTGAGTTGGTGGAATGTGTGTGTTTGTGTGTATGTGATGTGTGTGTGCGTGTGTGTGTGTGCGGTGAGTTGGAGGAATGTATCATACCATCTCTGTGAGCTCATCAGTCAGACAATCACAACCTCCACACACACACAAACACACACACACACACACACACACACACACACACACACACACACACACAAACACACACACACACACACACACATGCACCCACCCACACAGGCCCGCCCACACACAGACGTAGTCACAGAGGAGACATCATTTACATGTTATCTTATCTTTCCCTCTAATCATCCCAGTGTAACAACGGCTATTAGTCCTCATCAGAGTAATGACATCACCAGCCTATCTGAACATGACTACACACACACACACACACACACACACACACACACACACACACACACACACACACACTACCAGAACATGAAGTGCTGCTTCAAGTCTCCTCTCGTTAGAGAACAGTGGACGTACAAATAGCGCTCATCAGCTTAATTACTTTGCCCTTAAAATCAGTTAGAGCTGTGTTGGGTTCAGACGCTGTTCCAGAGGCAGTCAGGAAGCCTGCCTCCAATCAGAGACAGTGATTAATAAATGATGCACCAGTGTGGCAGTGTAACTATCATTATAAACAAACACAACATTAATGTTTAACATATATTCCTCTGTAGTGTGAATCTGACATCTCTATCCAGGGTGGTGGTGGTGGTGGTGGTTCTATCCAGGGTGGTGGTGGTTGTGGTTCTATCCAGGGTGGTGGTGGTTCTATCCACGGTGGTGGTGGTGGTTCTATCCAGAGTGGTGGTGATGGTGGTGGTGGTGGTTCTATCCAGGGTGGTGGTAGTTCCCTTCAGACCGATGCTCAGTGTTATTCAGAGGGAAAGGGACATGTTACAGTGTAGGTGACATACACTCACCAAACACTTCATTAGGAACACCTGTACACCTTCTCATGGTGGAGGTGTTGGAACAGTATGGGGAATGTTTTCTTGGCACACTTTGGGCCCATTAATAACAATCAATCATCGCTTGAATGCCACATCCTATATGAATATTGTTGCTGACCATGTGCATCCCTTCATGGCCACAATTACCCATCTTCTAATGGCTACTTCCAGCATGATAATGCACCATGTCACAAAGCAAAAAGAATTGCAGGAATTGTGTGATGCAATCATGTCATCATGGACCAGAATCTCAAAGGAATGTTTTCAACATCTTGTGGAATCAAAGCCACGAAGAATTGAGGCTGTTTTGAGAGCAAAGGGAGGCCCTACCCAGTATTAGTATAGTGTTCCTAATAAAGGGAGGCCCTACCCAGTATTAGTATAGTGTTCCTAATAAAGGGAGGCCCTACCCAGTATTAGTATAGTGTTCCTAATAAAGTGTTAAGTGAGCGTATAATTAACAGGGAGAGGTGGGAACAGAGAGGTCCACCTGGAGAACCGGTGGTCCGCGGAACCAGTCATTATACTACCATAGAATGTGCACCATACATTCTAGTCATTATACTACCATAGAATGTGCACCATACATTCTAGTCATTATACTACCATAGAATGTGCACCATACATTCTAGTCATTATATCACCATCCATTCTCGTCTCGTTAGACCCTCTTCTAGCCTACAGTCTCAGACACCATGCAGGGTTTAAAGTGTTGTGTGACGATTGGTTCATGTATTATACATAAAAAGGTGACATTTTCCCAGATTCTGTCTTCTGCTTACCAGACCAAAATACATTGCAGGAGAGAGAGAGAGAGAGAGAGAGAGAGAGGGGCAGGGACAGAGACAGAGACAGAGACAGAGACAGAGACAGAGACAGAGACAGGGACAGAGACAGAGACAGAGACAGAGACAGAGATAGAGAGAGAGGGACAGGGACAGAGACAGAGACAGAGACAGAGACAGAGACAGAGACAGGGACAGAGAAAAGGATGAACATAAATAAAACCCAGAGAAATAAAGGAAGATATAACGCAGAGAATCAGTCAGCAAGTCAAAGTAGTTTATTATAGAATTCATATCTGAGGCGTTGCTGCACCTCCCATGTATGTCATAGGCACTGGACTACAGGACTGAACTCACTGCAACAGTAACATCACTGACCACTGCAACAACTCTGTTACTATACAGTGACATCACTGACCACTGCAACAACTCTGTTACGATACAGTAACATCACTGACCACTGCAACAACTCTGTTACGATACAGTAACATCACTGACCACTGCAACAACTCTGTTACTATACAGTGACATCACTGACCAGTGAAACAACTCTGTCTGTTTAAACCACGATACAGTAACATGTCTGACCAAGGTAACAACTTTGTCTGTTTAAACCACGTTTAAATTACTGACTAGTGAAAACAGTGCTCTGAGCACCCGGAAAAGCACAATATAAACCACTTCTGCATCATCATCATCATCATCATTATCATCATCATCACCATCATCATCATCGTCATCATCATCGTCATCATTATCACAACATGTCTGGTCACCTCACCTCCTGTTCTAA
>NC_139662.1:16466333-16468833 GCF_951799395.1 Argentina silus
GTCTATCAGCGCTCCTGAAACCTTCCCTGGATCTGGCAGTGTGTTCTGGGCTCTGCCCATGGAGGCCTTGAAGTTCAGCAGGAATGAGACATCATCAGCTTGTAGCTCCTCCTCCATGGCCCTGATAGTGTCTGAAAGTGATGATATCTCACCGCTCAACCCCTCAATCTTCCTCTTTATCATCTGACTCTTCTGCTCCTCTTCCTCCCTCAGTGCAGCGATCCTGACTTTCTCTTCATCTCGCAGAAACTTGTGAAGCTTCTCAAACTCCTCCTTAATCAGCCTCTCTGTGTGCTGGGTCTGGCTCTCAATATGTTCCATTGTTTTATCACAAGTTAGTTTAACCTCTTGAAAGGCCTTCAGCTTTTCCTCTAAGGGTTTCAGTGCAGTCTGGAGTTCACTCTTATGACCCAGTGCAGCTTCATCTACTGGGCAACAATCATGTTTTTTATGCTGTTTTGAAGTCTGACACATCACACAGATGGGCTGTTTATCCTTCAGACAGAAGAGCTTGAGTTTCTCACTGTGCAGAGTGCAGAGCATCCCAGACCCTGCTGAAGCTCTCTGACTTCTCTCCTGTAAGAAGGCCTCACACAGGTTCTTTAAAACCAGGTTATGAGGAGGATTCTCCAAGGATGATTTTCTCCTGCACACGGGACATTCCTGAGTTTCTTTCTGTTCCCAGAGTTTTTGCAGACAGGTTTTACAGAAGTTGTGGCTACAGTGGAGGACAACAGGATCCTTGAAGATGTCACAGCACACAGCACAGGAGAGATTCTCCTCAGAGAGAGAGGGTTTAGATGCCATTCTC
Source organism: Argentina silus (assembly GCF_951799395.1). Taxonomy (NCBI): domain Eukaryota; kingdom Metazoa; phylum Chordata; class Actinopteri; order Argentiniformes; family Argentinidae; genus Argentina; species Argentina silus. The sequence continues at coordinate 16,467,145 of NC_139662.1, forward strand.
TCACCACCTCTGTCTCCTCTGTAATGGCTTCTGAGGTAAAGGTTCACTTCTAAAAACTCACAGCATTAAAGTCAGTAGGAAGTAAAAATCCTGGTTTTGATGGTGTTGCCTCTTCCCTTTTTGGTTGTTGTTTAGAATGTTGAAGGTCAATTACTTTAAGTCCTTTAGAAAGTCATGTATGCAATGTGCTGAATCGTGCTAGTGAACGGCAGCACCAGAGAGAGTTGAATGCTAGCCTTCTGTGTCGTTCAGTTCTGTTCTCTACTATTTACTGCTCAACAGGTAAGAGGGTGGAGCTTTCTGCAAGTCACATCGTTCAAGGGTCACAAGCATAGGGCAGTGCACAAGTGTGTGTGTGTGTGTGTGTGTGTGTGGCTAGAACAAGCCTGCCAGCAGACATAATCAACTCTAGTTACTATCATGGAAATGTGACCTATGGCCAATCTTATCTTATGTTTTTACTTAAGGGTTTAACTTAATAGATAATTTTCCCTTACTATACCTAAGGACATTATTTAAAGGTGTTGCATAAAGCTCCTCAAACTGATTCCTTAGCTAAGGAAAATATTTCAAGTGTTTTTCGATAGTTTTGAGGTATCGCCACGGTAACACTAGACGGCAAGCCAAAATAGTTCTCTAGTTACCATGGAGATAGCTTCGCTGGTTCCCCTTCAACTTCCCCTTCAACTCAGATGAGATTGCAATTATTTTGGACGTTGAGAAATATGAGATTTAAATACCTTGCAGGAACAAACAACTATTTTCTATTATACTAAAGCACGTTGGTCTGAATTACTTAGTCTCTATTTGTTTCTCTTCTTTTTCTAACAACTTGTGTCTAAGTGCATAGCTAGCTAGCAATAGCCAGCCAGATGCATCTCGGGAAAGCAGCATCCACCAGCAGTGAACAAAATGTTAATTTACTTATTGATTACTTATTCATGAAAACATTACGTTCATAACTGAATCAAGCATATAAACAACAGCAAGTGCTCCCTCAACTTGTTAAGGCTTGAATCCCATGTAATATGTTTTTTGCAACTGTTAAATAACTTAAGTGAAATTAAGTGAGAGGGTAAAATAAGGGTTCTTGTGTAACTTAAACATAAGGCAATGGTAACATAAGGCAATAGGAAGGGGAACTTTAAGCTCTTATATGTATTTGGCCACTGGTCCTTTAATGCCGCAGTGCTCTGCTGTGAGACCTACTGGTGCCATAACTCTCTCTTTCACACACACACACACACACTCTCTCTCTCTCTCTCTCACACACACACACACCTCTGACATGCTGGCTGGTCTGAGAGAAAGTAGACAAATGAAGAGGCTGAGATGAGGCCTCCAGAGAGATCACCTTCTAGCAAACCGTTATACTGATATACAGTTTGTAAGTGTGTGTGTATGTGTGTGTGTGTATGTGTGTGTGTCACAGGAATAACAGTTTTTATGGAGCGCTTCTCTGGAGGGTGTTGCCGTCCTCTGGGCAGGTCAACCTCTCTGGTAAAAAACTGTTCGGCTGAAACTCTTCTTAACAATACAGAAACTCTTTGGCTTTAACTATATATAATCTTCTCTATGTCCTGGAGAGTGAGGGAAGACTAAAACAAATGTAACCGTTGTGTAATTTCAGGTGACCTGTGTTGATGTCTTTGTTATATTATTATTATTATTATTATTGATGTATTTATG
>NC_139662.1:16478833-16481333 GCF_951799395.1 Argentina silus
TTTGATGAATAACTGCTTTCATATTTGAGCTTTTACCTCCAAAAGACTGTTTAATAGGCTTTGATAAGCCTCTCCTCTGTGAAATGAAATGACAACCCTTTAGTTCAACCAAACTATCACACACACACACACACACACACACACACACACACTACACACTGTACAATACACACTACACACTATACACAACACACTACAGTAGAAACTAGACTAGACGTTTGTACGGTAGGAAATGCTTCTGATCTACTGTCCCCCATTCATGATTTTAACGACACAATGCATACCAGTGGATCCGGTAGTATTTTCTCTATTGATAATATAATTTGCTACCGTAGAAACAAGAAGGTAGCCTCTCTGTCCAGACCTGCTTTAGTTTGACCTCATATGCCTTTACAGCCGATCACTACTTGTCAAACAAATTTATCTGCCACGATTTCATTACTGCTCAGGATCTAGACTTTGTTATGGCAACAGAGACATGGTTGAGGCGGGGTGACATTGCCGTTCTAGTTGAAGCCACTCCCCTGAACTTCTGGCTAAATGAAAGCACCTGCACCTTAAAAAGGTAGTGTAGAAAGGCCAAAAGAAAATGGAGGGCCTGTAGTCTCAGCATTTTCCACATTCGTTTGAAGGATCTGATGAAGGAATTGAATGCTTCTGTAAAGAAAGTGAGAGAAAAGTATTTCTGTAATCTGATCTCCAAGAACTCTCATAATATAAGATGTTTAGTACTATAGACAGAATTGTAAATGCCCCATCAAACAAGGTTACAAACCATTTACCAAATTGGAGGCAAACCTGGATTAATTTGTTCCTGTATTAGATGAAGCCATTATCAAGATTGTATCACACATGAAATCCTCCTCTTGTCTCCTAGATATTGTCCATACTGGACTACTAAGGGAAGTAATGGCCCCAGCGTTTTGACTGTTATGAATAGCTCCCTGGCCATTGGCACAGTACTGCTTTACTTTAAGCATGCTCTTGTACAACCGCTTCTTAAAAAGGAGCCTCAATTTTAAATTATAGACCCATTTCTAAACTCCCCTTTTTATCCAAAGTTTTAGAGAAGGTCGTATATAATCAACTGTCTAGCTATCTGAATAGAAATGATTTATTTGAAAAGTTCCCATCTGATTTTCACCCATCATATCACTGAAACTGCTCTAGTTAAAGTCACAAACGACCTGCTTTAAGCAGCTTTTAATTCTCCTTGATCTTAGTGCAGCCTTTAATACAATCAATAAATCATACTATTTTAATAAACTGCCTTAGATAATGTGTAGGGATTATGGACACTGCCTTAAAATAGTTCTCCTCATACCTCTCAGGCAGACAGTTCTCTGCTGGCCTAGGAAAGTGTGTCTCTTCCTCAGCCCAAGTGAACTTTGGTGTGCCACAAGGCTCCATTTTAGGCACAATTCTATTCCCATTATTCATGCTTTCAATATGCCGGTGCGGCAGGTAGCCTAGAGGTTAGAGAGGCCGGCCAGCAATCGGTAGGTTGGTGACTGGAAGGTTGCTGGCATCATATCTAAGGTGCCCTTGCCGTTGTGCCCTTGATTGGAGAAGAATGGCACCACTGCTGTTGTGCCCTTGAGCAAGGCACTTAACCCCTAACTGCTCTGTTCTCCCTTGGGGTGTGCATGTGTGTTGTCTCGGAGCGGGAGTATACAGTGCATGTGTGTTGTCTCGGAGCGAGGGGGGATCCATGATTCGTCCAGTTTAGCTTCTCTTAGTCATTGCTTGAAAGATATTAGATGTTGGATGTCCCAGAACTACAACTGAATGACAGTAAATCTGAGGTAGTCATATTTGGCCATCCTAGTTCCATGGTAGCAATATAGGACAGTCTTGGATGTCTGTTTGCCAACGTGAGATCTTCAGCTTGAAACCTAGGGGTGATTTTTGATGCCGACCTCAATTTCAAGAAATAAATCAAAACATGTTTTTATCTGTTGAGAAACATTTCCTAAATACAGCCTTTCTTCTCATTTGCCTATCTAGAAAAAGTCTTCCATGCATTCATCTCATCTCGTTTAGATTATTGCAACTCTCTATTCTTCACCCCAATTTTAGCCTCCCTACACCTGTTCATTTTAGAAATGATTTTAAGATTTTACTGAGAACTTTTAAGGCTCAGCTGGGCAACGCAGCCTAAGATCCTCAGGCAGGGCCCTTCTGGTCGTTCCGGAGTCTAGACTGAAGACAAAAAGTGACCGTGCCTTTGCCTTTAGGGCCCCTAGACTCTGGAACAACCTACCTGAGGATATTAGGATAGCAAGATCGGTATTTTCTTTTAAATTATAGAATTTATAGACTGAGTGCGTGCATGTGTGCATGTGTGCGTGTGTGCGTGCGTGCATGCATGCGTGCGTGCGTGTGTCTGTTATCCTGTTGGGTGTACGGTAATGCCTGGAGCCCTTGGAGCTACCACCTCCCCTTGCTCCACCCCCCTAAGGTTCCACGGTCCAATCACACGCTGACTTCTCCAATTAAG
>NC_139662.1:16493833-16496333 GCF_951799395.1 Argentina silus
TGGAGAGATCTATAAATAAGGCAGCACAATGTTTTTTTCTGATCGAGGCAATTTAACAAATCTAAGACAAGCGTAGCAGCGTAGAGGCTGTGCTATGACCAGGTCTAAAGCCAGATTGGTGCACATTTAGAATAGAACAGGAAGATAAAAAGGTTCTTAGCTTGGAGTTGACCGGCAAGATAGCTTGAATATTGGGCGGTAGTTATCTAGGTCAGAGGGGTCACCCCCTTTATGGGGAGGGAGCACATAGGCTGCCTTCCAAACCTTGGGGGAGGGAGCACCTGAGATAAGACAGTCAGATTAAAAATATGTGTCAATGACTCCGCAATCAGGGGGGCCGAAAGCTGCAATCGGCCTGGATCAAGCAGATCATCCCCAATGGATTTTTTAAAGTGAATTTTAAGCAGGGCATCTATTACATCACAAGATTCGCTAGTAGTTGAATGATCGAGCCAACTGGGGTCTGGGAGATGGCAGCTCAGTCGACCGTCTGATCAAATAAGGAGGAAATAGGGAGGAAGAAGAATTTCCACGCTTCAGGGCATTCATTGTTTTCCAGAAATGTGTAGGATCACCAGCAGGATCCAAGATAGCACTCAGGAAGTAGCTTGATTTAGCTTTCTTAATCGATGAGGTGCATCTATTTATCAGTTGTTTGAAGACCTGCCAATCAGCTACTGAGTCTGTTTATCTAGCTTTGACCCAGGCCTGGTTTCTCAACAAAAGGAGATCTAAAGGTTCTGTGAAATACCAACGATTAGTTCTATTCTTAGTTCTAAGGCTTTTAAAGGGGGCATGTTTGTCTGCCAAAGATATACATATATGATGATATATTTATAGATGGTTTATAGATGATATATAATGGTTTATAGATGATATATGATGGACACCGATCACAGACAGATTAGAGTTATTTCCAAAACACACACTTAGCTCAGCTTTGAAAATTAGTAAATACAATTTAAATTCTATCTGATAGCAATGCTTGCATCGCTTCTACTCCCCCTTTTTCTGCCCCAACCCAGAGAGAGAGACAGACAGAGGAAGAGAGAATCAGAGAGATGCTGTGTGTGTGTGTGTGTGTGTGTGTGTGTGTGTGTGTGTGTGTGTGTGTATGTGTGTGTGTGTGTGTGTGTGACATTAAACATAAAATAATTCTACTTAATGTACAGCTATTTACCTAGCATGGTACATATTATGTAACCCTCCAACCCTCCAATGCCCACAGGTCAAACCACCTGTCCCAGTACCTGTCCCAGTATGTTACCAGATGTCCCAGTGCATTAGCACCTGTCCCAGTACCTGTCCCAGTACATTACCAGCTGTCCCAGTACATTAGCACCTGTCCCAGTATATTACCAGCTGTCCCAGTAGATACCAGTCTACTGTGTATCTACTTGTATAGGAGGAGTCTGTCCCTGAAGGCCAGCAGGTTGGGTGAGTCAGAGTCAATTGTGTGTGTGTGTGTGTGTGTGTGTGTGTGTGTGTGTGTGTGTGTGTGTGTGTGTGTATCATAGGATGAGTCTGTTCCTGCAGGCCAGCAGGCTGGGTGAGTCATGTGAGTCATGTGACTCGGAGGTGAAGCTGGGCGCTTCAACAACCAGATGAATGAGGTGATGATACAGTGTGTTCTCTATCTGCCTGCTAGCTAGGAGCAAACACACAAGCATGAGTGCACACAAACATGCACATGCACAAGCACACGCACACACACACGCAGACACCATGCGAACATACACACACACACACACACACACACACACACACACACGTGCAAGCACGCACAAGCACACACACACACACACGCACAAACACTCTCTCTCTCTCTGTTTCTCTCATTTACCATAACGGTAGGATAGAGGATCCATTGTAATAGATGTTATTAAAGCCTCATTAGATCTATTCTCAGGTGACCATTTGTGCTCTAACCCAAATGTATTGTTAATGAAGTTAAATGGAGTCAGGCTATTAATGTGAACGTATACTTTGTTATTAACAATACAGAAACACATCCCCCTGCCAATCCTTATTATTTTAACTTCCAACCTATAAGGCACTACACACACACCATGTGAACACACACACACGCGCACACACACACACACGCACGCGCACACGCACACGCACACACACACACGGTATACCTACCTCCGGCAAAGACAGACTGACAGGCTGTCTACAGAAGCAGTCTCTCTCTTAAACTCTCTCTCCCTCCCTCCCTCTCTCTCTCTTCCTCCATCCATCCCTCCCTCTCTCCTTCCTCCCCTCTCTCCTTCCTTCCCTACCTCCTCGTGGGAGAGAGATAATTTCCCTGACAGTGAACCAAGAGAGATGTTGTGTGCTGACTGTAAAACACATAACCAACTCTGTGTTTGTGGAGGTTTCTTCTATAAACCAACTCTGTGTTTGTGGAGGTGTCTTCTATAAACCAACTCTGTGTTATGGTGTGTTACGGTTTCCTTTTCAAACAAACAGCATTGTACTTTTAAAATGAACAGCA
>NC_139662.1:16499328-16504328 GCF_951799395.1 Argentina silus
TAACACTAGCCTACCATAGACAGACAGACAGACAGACAGACAGGAAGACAGAGAGACAGACAGACAGACAGACACACAGACAGACGGACACAAGGACGGACGGATGGATGGACAGACTGACACAGACACACACGCAGAGACAGACAGACACACACACATGCACAGACAGACACAGACAGATACAGACACACACAGACAGACACAGCTCTGATGTCACTGAACCCTGACAGCTACCACGACAACGGGAGGGAGGAGGTCACAGGTTGGCAAGGCGATACCACCTGCAGATACCGGCAGTCTAAAATGTTTTTGTTGTGCTCTCTGGGTTGCTCTCTGCCCCTTTGACTGACACACACACACACATTTCTCTGACATAAATGTGTCTAAAAACAAACATACACACTTGCTTACAAACATACACACACACAACATCAATGCTTGTTTGATCAGTTGGCTGTGAGATCGAGAGAACTAGATAGAGATGGAAAACAGAGGGGGGGGGGGGATGAGCTGTGTAATCTGCCTGATCTGCTGTGTGTGTGTGTGGGGGGGGGGGGCATCAAGAGGCATCAGTGCAGAATAAGAAGACGTTGGCTTGTTACACGGGTCACAGCCTCTGCTTAAAACACACACAGCCCTTTTACATCAGATAATAACGTTTGATGATAATGATCATGGTGATCATCATCATCATCATCATCATGATTACCTTTCTCTACAGAGGTGTATGTCCCTCTACAGAGCTTCTCTACAGGTATGTAGATCTCTCACCTGTACGTATGTGTGTGTGTGTGTGTGTTTGTGTGTGTGTGTGTGTGTGTGTGTGTGTGTTTGTGTGTGTGACTTACCTTTCTCCAGAGAGGTGAGGCCCATGGACGCCTGCCCAGACTGGCCCTACTCTCCCACTTCCCCTCGTCCGGGTTGTACACCTCCACCGAGGACAGGGGGCACTGCTGAGCGTCCATGCCCCCCATCACCATCACCTGCCCCCCCAGAGCAACTGCTGAGGCCCCGGCCCGGGCCGTGGGGAGGGGGGGGCAGCTGGGTCCAGGTCTGGCTCTCCACGTCTAGGACCTCGGCTGAGTCCAGGGGCAGGCCGGGTCTCACTGCAGCCCCCCAACACATATAGTGCCCCCTCCTGGTAGACGGGGGGTGCAGTACACCCTGCGGGCCGACATGGGGGGGGAACACCTCCCAGTACAGTGACTTGACCGGGCTCACCGCCATCTCCTGCACTGGCATGGCTGCTGGGGAGGGACGGGGGGGGCTGGTGCATCACCTGGGGAAGTGGGGGGGAAGGGTGGCTACCTGCTGATCCTGTCAGAGAGAGACAGAGAAAGAGAAATGTGTGAATGATAGAATAAATGAGGGATGGACCCGAGAGAGAGAGAGAGAGAGAGAGAGAATATTCGGCTAGATGTCTCTCCTCTATCTAGATGTTTTATTCATTCATCTGTTGATATTTCAGAGCAGAACAGCCATATGCCCTTCTCCTCTCTCTTCCCCTCATTCCAGGGGGTTTATTCTGGTCAGATTCCTCTGCGTTCTCTCTCACAGGACAGGTGAGCCTCGGCACCGGTGTAATCCCTGTCAAGCTTTAATGTCAAGGAGATGGAGAGGAGAAGGAGAGGAGGAGGAGGATGACGATGGGGGGGGGGGGGGGGGGGGGGAGGAGGATAGTGGAGGAGGAAGAGGAGGAGAGGAGAAGGATAGGAGGAGGAGGAGGATGAAGGGGGGGAAGAGGAGAAGAGAAGGAGGAGGAGGAGAGGAGAGGACAGGAGAGGAGGAGGAGAAGAAGAGAGAAGGAGGGGTTAATCCCCAGAGCAGAAGATGATCATGAGTGTTTAGATGAGGGTTCTCCAGAGGATGAGAGAGAGAACACTCTAATTAGAGGAAAACTCCAACTCCTCAGGGAGGGTGGTGGGATAGAGAGGTGGGGGGGGGGGGGGGGAGTATGGAGGTGGGGATTAGGATGGTGGTGGGATAGAGAGGTGGGGGGGGGGGGGGGGGGGGGGGGGGTATAGAGGTGGGGATTAGGAGGGTGGAGGGTGGAGGGTGATGAGGTCTCTGGGCTTGTGGGAAATGCAGCCATCAGAAGCAGCTCTGCTCCGTGACCTGGAGAACAGAGAGGCCAGCGCTGTGACATTTACAACCTGGGCCAAGCCAGAGGGTCCCAGGGGGGGGGGGGAGGGGGGAGCTCAGGGGTTGGGGGCTGTGACATTTACAACTTGGGCTGAGCCAGGGGGGTGCCAGGGGTCCCGGGGGAGGGCGGGGTCAGTGTGTTCCGCTGGGGGCTCAGGGCTTCAGCTGCTCAGAGAGCAGCTTTAATTGGAGCGCATTGCATCGCTAATTATGAAGATGAAGATTATGAAGAGAGAGAGAGAGACAGAGAGAAGGACAGAGAGAGAGATGAGAGAGAGAGAGGAGAGGAGAGAGAGAGAGAGAGAGAGAGAGAGGGAGAGAGGGAGAGAGAGAGAGAGAGGGAGAGCGATGAGGTAGACAGGTTAAAAGAGGGATGAAAAGAAAGAGCTAGAGAGAAAAAGAGCTATGGAGATTCCTGAGAGGCTCACCCGGTGCCTCTGTGTGTGTGTTGTGTGTGTGAGCCAGTCTTCTACAGGTAGTAGGAGACAGGAGGGGATTCCTTCACCTAGAGAGAACAGATGGACAGAGACTACTGACGGTTTGTGTGTGTGTGTGTGTGTGTGTGTGTGTGTGTGTGTGTGTATGTGTGTGTGTGTGTTCATTGTCTCCCCCAGACGTTAGGTGTGTCCCCGTCCAGGCCCACCTCACTACGTCTAGATGTCCCCCCCCCCCCTCTCCTCCTCCCTCTTGTCCCTCTGCTCAGGGAAGCAGGCTTGTTGTTACGCTACAGTGCTTGTAGTGGTGTATACCTGCAGTGTTACACACACCAGATGGTAGAGACAGATAGTAATTTAGTAGAAACACAGTAGAGTTTAGTAAAAACAGATAGTAGAGTTTAGTAGAGACAGATAGTAGAGTTTAGTAGAAACAGATAATAGAGTTTAGCAGAGACAGATAATAGAGTTTAGTAGAGACAGATAGTAGAGTTTAGTAGAAACAGATAGGAGAGTGCAGAGGTAGAGGTGGTAGAGCAATAGTAAAGATAGTATATTGTATATATTTCTCATACCCACAGGTCAAGACTCCCAGTAGGTCTGCAGGGTCAACCCAGGACTCCCAGTAGGTCTGCAGTGTCAATGCAGGACGCCCAGTAGGTCTACAGGATCAACCCAGGACTCCCAGTAGGTCTGCAGGGTCAGAGCCAGGACTCCCAGTAGGTCTGCAGGGTCAACACAGGAGCATCAGGGGAGAAGAGGCACCATGTCCAGGGACTGGTCCTGGGTCAGCTGATATTCCAAGAGACTAGAGTCTGGAAAGCTAGTGTCTGTGTCTGTGTCTGTGTCACTCTGGTTGGTATGGTTCAGGCAATGGTATCTCTCTGGTTGGTATGGTCCAGGCAGGGATATCTCTCTGGTTGGTACGGTCCAGGCAGGGGTATCTCTCTAGTTGGTATGGTTCAGACAGGGCTATCTCTCTGGTTGGTATGGTCCAGGCAGGGTATTTTAGTTGGTATGGTCCAGGCAGGGGCATCTCTGGTTGGAAGGTCCAGGGGTGACAGTAGAAGAGGGTGGAGTTGCGGCGAGGGTCCTGGTGCAGTTACTCATAATGTCGTTCCTGAAGAAGAAGAAAAAATCAACTGTATTCACAATGGAGATAGAAAGAGGGAGAGAGAGAGAGGAGAGAGAGGAGAGAGAGAGAGAGAGAGAGAGAGAATGCCAAGCTGAGCACGTCCCTAAGGTACCAGTTGTGAGGCCAGTACAACAGTGTTCAGTACAGAGTTATACAGCAGCCCTCCTGATAGAGGCATAGATAACATCCTCATGGTTGAATGTCCCTCCAGCTACTGACCCTCTCTGACAGGTGCCCTCTCAGTTTGGGACTCTGGTACACTTGACTCCACAAGCAGTGTGTGTGTGTGTGTGTGTGTGTGTGTGTGTCATGCTTTCTACAATGGCTCCTGGAGAAGCGGAGAAACTCTGACCTATCAGAGAGAAGCAGAGACATTCTGGCCAATCAGAGAGAAGCAGAGACACTCTGGCCTATCAGAGAGAAGCAGAGACATTCTGGCCTATCAGAGAAAGCAGAGACACTCTGACCCATCAGAGAGAAGCAGAAACACTCTGACCTATCAGAGAGAAGAGTCTCATTGTCTCCTCTCCAACGTCAGGATGATTCCCAGAGCAGTGTGTGTGTGTGTGTGTGTGTGTGTGTGTGTGTGTGTGTGTGTGTGTGTGTGTGTACCCAGAGCAATGGCAGACATCTGAATGCTCGGCACGGCTCTCATTAATATTCCTGATATGTTAATGAATAGGGCTGAATGTTTAATGAATGAATGCTTCGTTAATGATGTGGATCAGATTGCCTTGTTGATCTGGGATCTGGGAGGCGCTGTGTGAATGGGAACCTGCAGGAGTCTGGGTCACCATGGAAGACCAGGAGTGGATCACTACAGAAGACCAGGAGTGGATCACCATAGAAGACCAGGAATGAATCACTGGAAGACCAGGAGCAGATCACTAGAAGGCCAGGAATGAATCACTGGAAGACCAGGAACGGATCACTAGTAGACCAGGAGTGGATCACTAGAAGACCAGGAGTGGATCACTGGAAAACCAGGAGTGGATCACTAGTAGACCAAGAGTGGATCACTATAGTAGACCAGGAGTGGATCACTATAGTAGACCAGGAGTGGATCACTATAGTAGACCAGGAGTGTATCACTATAGAAGACCATGAGTGTATCACTAAAAGACCAGGAGTGGATCACTGGAAGACCAGGAGTAGATCACTAGAACACCAGGAGTGGATCACTATAGAAGACCTGGAGTAGATCACCATGGAAGACCAGGAGTGGATCATGAGAAGACCAGGAGTGGATCACCATGGAAAACCAGGAGTGGATCACTAGAAGACCAGGA
>NC_139662.1:16509328-16524328 GCF_951799395.1 Argentina silus
ATAACGGCATCTCTGTTGAAGACACAGGATAGTGATTACCTCATTTCACTGGCTAAGACTAAAGAATGTCCTCCTTGGCTAGCAATAACGAGGCTATTTCATCATAAGTTATTCTAACGGCTCCTCTCCATCGTCATGCCTGTCACACCTTCCCTTGTTTCTCAACAGAAAGACATCATCAGGCCTCTTGCCGTGTAATTAAACTGGGTTTGGACCCAATGAGATGGACTCAATCAATTTCGAACACTTACGCCTATTTTTCTGTCTTGAAGCGGTGCATTTTGTAATGTATAATTCATCCGTTTTGATAATGGGGAGCGCAATTTCCGTTACTGGAAAAGTGACAATTCATCTCCGTTGATGATTCTCCGCACCCTCAATACTTATCAGCAGCTTCTATCATAATTGGGCTGGCGGTTTATTGGTCTCATATAAACTCACCTGAGTTGATTTACGACCCTACAACTCTACTGCCCTCTGGTGGATGCATGTGGAACTTCGGGTGTTCATGAAGGCGCTCAGGGTATGCTGTGTTTCTCTGCTATAATAACCCAGGATAGATAATTGTGTCCATTTTAACAGTAATGCCTACTTTTGAACTCATGGCTCACTTACAATAAGAGAGACGTGTGTATTAAACAGCTTTATATATTTAACATATTCATGGTTGAAAAAATACATCATGTGACCAATAAAGCAGTGTTTCCTTCGTCATACTCAAAGTTAATTTAAGTGTTTCTAACCTGTTGTGGTTGTGCGCACGTCGGAGAAATTAGTAGCAGCTTAATAAAAGCGTTCCTTGACTGAAGAGGAGAGATTGAAGTAGCCTAGGCTATTCGAAAAGCTGGTAATTCATAAGGTACATTTCCGGTTATTATAATTGATAATGGATAAAATCGCATTATCGCCTATCCAGCCGTTTATGATAAACGTGTTCAGAAACAGGCGTCAGCTACATTGCTTTCTTATCTTATTCTATAAATAACATAAATCTAGACATACTGTGTTAATCTTTTCACTGAATCATCTTATGATCGCTTACATTGTAGTGTATAAGATAGGTGTAGTGTATATATTTAGAAGAGATGCGGAGTGGGCTATGATGTTTCATTTCTAAATTACAAAAAGCAAATTAATTCCGATTGCAGGTTCGCGGCAATCCCCTGTGCAGATGCAGATAATTAGGCTTTTTGAATCTCAATTCATTTCAAACAATGAGTTCAACCATTTACTGACTATAAACTAACAATGTGATGGTGGTAAAAGCCATGTTTTGTCGTTGTTACTCTCCACAGCGGATGTGACTCTGAGAATGAAATAAACAAGAGCCAGCTGTTGAGGGGGAGAAACTGGACCTCAGACCTGCAGACTTGAATGAGGCCATCACCCCCCAGCTGCAGAGTGGAAACCTGGAGGATATCATGGCTATTTAGTGTCACAGTGATTGCTCAGAGCCAGTTCTCTTATGAGCCCTTAGTGGATTCTATTATAATCATGTCTTTGGGCCGTGTCAGCTAGCTCAACTGAGACACACAGCTGCATAATCGCGATTGCTGTGTCGTTGACACCTCTGTAGAGCACACTTGTGTCTTAAAGGTAGACTCTGGGATGTGACATCATATCGAAACAAGCGGAGCAACGCTGACAGACACTTCAAAACAAATCAGAGATGCAGCAGACTAGAGAATAGAGCATGTGGCGACAGCCAAATGTTATCCAAAGTTAAAAATCCATATCCAAACCAAATACATTTCAGAGAAGGAAGAAAAAGATGACACTGTAGAGGTGAATACGATTGACAGGGCGGAGGTCAGTGAAACGTGTGGATGCTGTCAGTCGTTCTTGTTCACTACAACATCTTTGATGGACGTTGTTCTGTTTTCACTGATGTGACGTCATATCCCAGAGTCTACTTTGAACTAGCTAAATTGAACTCAGTTGCAATGTAATCTAGAAATCATTTCACTTCCACTAGCGGTCATGCAAATTTGAATGAGTTGGTTTCTTGCTTAACAGTAGGTTTAAGAAGAGACACAGATTATTGAGGAATATAAACCACCTTCAGTACATATTGGTTATCATGATGTTTTCATACGTTCAATGGTTTTACCTTCATATATTGGCGCGATTTTCATGTGCATGCATGTATGTGACAGTTCTGGATATGTGATGATGCATTAAACAGACAATACCCTTTTGAAGAGGATCAACAACAATCTTCCAGTTTCCATCAGGCCAAGACAGAGTTCATCTGAACAAGATCACTTCATCATTTGTGTTTCTGTTGTTACAGCGAATGAAAAAAACTCCTGGTAGTTCAGTGCCACCAACAGCTCTTCAGAATGATAGTAAACGTAAGTGTAACGTGAACATGAATTTCAATTGGGAATTACATCAGTCATTAGGATAATTGATAAATTCGTAATTTGATCTTTTTGGGATGACTTACTGATAGGTCAGATCCTAAGGATCATTAATGCATCATCACGAGCACTTTGTGGACCTCCACCAGTCATCCCTAATCGAGAGAGTGAGCCAGGTCATGCCCATCTTGGAAGAACTCCTGGCCAAGAGGGTCATCAGTGGTGAGCAATTCAGTGAAGTGAGGGCTGAAAGCACCTCTCAGAGCCAGATGAGGGAGCTCAACCAAGTCTATTTCCTGTATGTGCAAATATACTTGGCCAAATACAATAATTCTGATTCTGATTCTGATTCTCATGGTGGAGGTGGTGTAATGGTGTGGGGAATATTTTCTTGGCACACTTTGGGCCCGTTAATACCAATCAATCATCGCTTGAATGCCACAGCCTATTTGAGTATTGTTGCTGACTATGTGACTATGTGCTTGTGGAATCAATGCCATGAAGAATTGAGGCTGTTTTGAGAGCAAAGGGAGGCCCTACCCAGTATTAGTATAGTGTTCCTAATAAAGTGTTCCGTGAGTGTATATGCTGATAGCATGACCTAGCCTACTACTATATCTGCTGATAGCATGGAGCATGGCCTAGCCTATTACTATATCTGCTGATAGCATGGAGCATGGCCTAGCCTATTACTATATCTGCTGATAGCATGGAGCATGGCCTAGCCTATTACTATATCTACTGATAATATGACCTAGCGTACTACTATAATCTGCTGATAGCATGGCCTAGCCTAGCCTGTGTCATGTGCAGCAGCACCAAACAACATGAGACATAGAACTACAAATATGTTGGCTACAGTTAGATGCACTAGTTGTCACAAGTGACCTCTGAACTAGAAGTGTGTGTCGGAGGTGGTGGTGGTGGTGGTATGATGTTTACAGTATATCAGTTGTGTGTGAAGGTTCTTCCTCTGTGGTTCTGTGTGAACAGGTAGTACACCTGGGAAGAGGATCAGAGACTCTAACAGTACTCTGTAGTACCATATATGGAGTCTGAGGGAGACCCTGGAGTCATGAGCAGCAGGTGAGCCAGAGAGAGATTCTGTCTGGGCTAAACCACTAGTTCAGTGTTACTCTATGTAGGATACAGAGCCCCTAGATGTATTTAAGCTATATTATTTCTATTTGATTTACAGTGTCAAGCAGGAGAGAGTGGAGTCTCCTGCCCCCAGCTGTCTATCTATGAAGAGTGACAGGTCTATGCTGCCTCCCATTAAATTCAAAGGTCTCCCTGATCTGAGGTGAGTTGATACAACTTCAGATTGTAGCCAGTTAAAGTGGGCACAGATATGAGATATATTGACTATTAAAAATTATAACAACATTTTTGGACATGCATTCTGTTAGGGTTTGGTTTGCTTTCTGGAACTAAGTGCTTCTTTAGTGGGCCCTCCTGTCTGACTCTCCTAGCAGTGACAATATTATCATCAATATGACCTCAATGAATAACAGGACTTTTATCCACAATTGTATTGACCTTTAACCTTTTGGATGGAATACATTTTTTGTATCATTAATTTCTTCTTAACAATCAAAGTAGCCTATGTAATTGTTAAAGCTAGCTACGTCTCCCAAGTGAGAATGAAAGCCAGCTAGAATAAGAGCAGAAAGTTATTTGAAAAACAAGTCGTGCCAATAAAAGCAGGAGTGGAGTCTCCTGCTCCCAGATGTCTGTCTATGAAGAGTGACAAGTCTATGGACCATCCCATTAACTTCGGCAGAGAAGCCTTGTCCCCTGATCTGAGGTGAGTGTGTTGAAATGAGCAGCTTTGAGAGACCAGATAGAGTTTAGAGCTAGCATTCTCTCTCTCTCTCTCTCTCTCTCTCCCTCTCTCTCTCTCCCCTCCCTCCCTCTCTCTCTCTCTCTCTCTCTCTCTCTCTCTCTGTGTTCAGTGCCAGTCTGCTGTCAGTTCAGACGCTCTGTGGGAGGTAACTGGTTTTGAAGTTATTGTCACTGGTGATCTGTCTCCAATTCACCATCCATACCATTAGGCGGCGGTAAGTGATGGTTCAACATGTTTACAGCACAAACCAACCAACGCAAGCAGAGAGGTATGTCAGTTCCCGGACAGACTTAGGAAACGTGGCCTTAGTGAAAGAAGAACCTAGATGAATGAGAAACAGGCAGTCCTCGTAGACAGAAATTAACCAAGACGTTCTTTTTAGAGTTGGTAGACATCTAACAAAAATGTCGGATGTTGATCAAGGATCGGTTTTACCCAGCGACAGCTCGGCTGCCGCACTGGACGGCCTGAATGCAACGGACTCTAACGGTACCGACGCGGTCAACGCGACTGTGGCCAAGTTTGTCGCGACACCGGAGGGCACCGCGCTGGCATATGGCAGCCTAGTCTTCATGGCTCTGCTGCCGATCTTCTTCGGTGCTCTGCGGTCCGTCTCCTGCTCTAAAAGCAAGGTAACATGAATGTGATTTATAAGGCAGCTCACAGAGCTTTTATCGAGCTACCCGGTGTCGACGCCTGTGTTGTGTTGGCCGGCACAAGATGCAAAGTTGCTATGTGATTGTGCCGTACACCGGACCTGTCAGTCAGCTGTCACACATCTCACTCACTATCAGAGTTCACCCTTAGCTAGCTATTCTAGGTAATTCTAACTACCGAGAATTACCTGGCAGGCCTGCCACCGTTCATATGCTAAGCTGATTTTGTAGACGTGTTGACTTGTGGCGTGCTTGTTTTCTAGATTATTTTATTTTTAAACCGTGCATGTAATTTAGATAGCCAGTTCAATAGATACCTTGTGAGCTGTTATTAAATTCAGTAGACAGTACACCCACTCTGCAAAGTCGGAAGACCTATTAGGTAGCGAGCTAGCTTGGTGATGGAGACGTGTACAAGATTTTTTTCGTGGACTCTTTTGGTTTGTTGTCAGCTCCGACATGCGCAGAGTCTGGCTAGGTTTAGGTAACCAGTGGTGACACCCCCATTCTCCATTGGGTTGAGTTCTCATCGTTGGGCCCAAGGCTGAGCCCGTCTCTAACTCACCTGCCGTCCCTTAGAATAAAACTATTTCGTTATCATAACATCATCATAGCAGCTCATGTGGTCGTGGGGGGAGGAGGGAGGATACATGCATGAGGCTGGGTTGTCGGCTGTTGTGAGGCTGTCAGAGAGTTGCGTGAAACTAAACGCGTTTTTTGATGTTGTGAACTAACTGCCCCCCCCCGGTGTGGAGTGTGTTTCCTGTGTGGACTGTGTTTCTTGTGTGGTGTGGCCGTGTGGTTGATTTCAGTCTGATCCAGACTCTCGCTGTAGAGGTCTCGAAGCTAACTCCTTTGTCCACTCCTCTTATCCGTAGGTCGCTGGAGAGAATGGTTGCGATTTTGCGTACCGAGTGAGTATTAGCGCTGTTAGCACAGACTACACACCACGTTCAGTGTTTTATTTTACACTTTTGATTTCTCATACTGACACTCCATTCGTCAATGGCAGTCTGAACGCTGCTTCAGGACTGTGTGTGTTCCTCATCTGTGTGAGTTGTCACTTCATGTCGGTGTTGGACCATTTAGGTGTGGGCTCATCCTAGGCGTGTGTGTGTAGCCCTAGATTGTTTGTGCTATAGAGTAGTGTTGTCAGACCAGTTTAAGTATCACGATTTCGATTCTCAAACGATACTATGGCAACCAAAAAAACATCAGGCAAAGTAAAAGAATATCCTATTAAATAACAGAACATGGAAATTCTTATTTTCATATCCTTACGTGTCAGACCTATTCGCTGACCTGTCCTGATTTGAACTCCTTGAAGAGGTTGGGATGCTTATTGGAAAGATGCTTGGCTAAATGTGACTTGTTTCCTCCCTTTGACTGCATGGCCTTGTAACATGTTTTACAAATAGGCTTTGTGGTTTCGGTTGGCTCGCCGTCATCATTGGCTCTATAAGCAAAGTAATGCAAGATTTCACTTCTGGCATCCTTTTTATCAAGCTTGGGACGGCCAGAATCGACACTTGCGGCTTCCAACCTTCTCTTTCCTCCTTGTCAACGCCGTGGGTGTGATTGTTTAGCGTTGTCTTTCCCAGCCAAACACGCCCACTATGCATGTAGAGCGCACTGCCCGCCGACCCTGTGAGCACATGGACAAATTACACTTATAAGATAATATTCCGCACGGCTCAAAGTAAATACTTTGTCAGGCATTTCTGGTGAGAAAAAAAAGCAGGGTATTATGATACTTTTGTAGAACAGGTATATCGTGCAACACTACTGCAGAGTGCAACACTGCTAAAGATAAAGTTGGATGCCCCTCTCTGCTGTAGGCCTATGTGGTCTGTAGAAGCAGGTAGAATGACTCCTCTCTGGCTCCTGCAGCTCAATCAACCCTGTTCTGACCCAGTTAGTGGGGTTCCCCTGGTAGACATTCTCATTAGGGCAGGTCTGTTCATCATCTGCCTCTCATCTCTACTGGGACAGGAGCACCACACTTGCCTGGGAGGCTGTAGTCACCAGGCCCCCAGCCTGACCTACCTGGGAGGCTGCAGTCACCAGGCCCTCAGCCTGACACCACACCTGCTTTCTGCAGTCACCAGACCCCAACCTGACTTCTCACGATGAACTGGAATTTTATTTAGTAATAAGCCACTTTAAATTATGACAGATTTCTTTTTTCTTCATTTTTTTTTATCTTGAAATGCCCATAAATAGTAGGTTATTTCGGGTATAATAGAAGGTTTGATGTGTTTTCCTGCCTGGCTGAATACCTTCAAAGTCTCTCTCTCTGAAGAGAGCTTTGGCCATGTGCATTTGAGTTGCTATGGTAACATGTCTATGCCTTCAGTGTTAGAGTGTTTTTTCTGCTGTCCTCCTGTCCCAGAATCCCTCAGACATGCCAGAGACCATCACCAGTCGAGACGCGGCACGCTTCCCCATCATCGCCAGCTGCACCCTCTTCGGCCTCTACCTGTTCTTCAAGGTGAGCACCACACACACACACACACACACACACACACACACACACACACACACACACACTACCAGAGATCACTGGAATCCCACATCAAACCCCAGCCCCAGACGTCACACCCTAGCCCAAACATCAAACCCTAGATTCAAACCCTTGCCCCTGACATCAAACCCTAGTCCCTGACATCACACCCTAGCCCAGATGTCAAACCCTAGATTCAAACCCAAGTCCCTGACATCAAGCCCTAGCCCCAGACATCACACTCCTGACTCCATGGTGCTTGGTGATATGCAGCTACATGAACTAGTACAGAGTTACAGCGTAGAACTGTAGAGTGGCTGGTTCTAATTCTAGCTCTGGAATCTAGAGTAAGGTGCGTGTGTGTGTGTGTGTGTGGTAGTTTATTAATAGGTGGAGGAGAGTGTTAACGTCATGTGCCTCCTGTTCTATCCTCTCCTCCAGGTCTTCTCTCAGGAGTACATCAACATGCTGCTCTCCATGTACTTCTTCGTCCTCGGGATCCTGGCTCTGTCACACACCATGAGGTACACCACACACACACAAACACACACACACAAACACACACACGAGCTGAGAGAGGCTCTCACACTCACACCACTCTACACACTCTCACTGTGTCACACGTATCACTGGGTGTGAGCTTTTATAGACCATGATTAAAATTATTCTCTCCCTCCCCTCCTCCACCAGTCCGTTCATGAACAGGATCTTCCCAGCCTCTCTGCCTAACAAGCAGTACCAGCTGCTGTTCACACAGGGCTCAGGGGAGGCCAAGGAAGGTGAGTGTGAGCGGCAGAGTGGTGGAGCTAGCTAGTATGCTAATGTAGGAACTAGAGCTAGCTAGCATGCTAATGCGAGAACTAGCTAGCATGCTAATGCAGGAACTAGAGATACACAGTATCAGATTGGTGCATCGCTATCAGGCCGATATTGATCTAAAATGCTGGATCGGGAAACAGAGATGGGGAATGCTATGT
This sequence comes from Argentina silus, assembly GCF_951799395.1. NCBI lineage: Eukaryota > Metazoa > Chordata > Actinopteri > Argentiniformes > Argentinidae > Argentina > Argentina silus. The sequence goes on from NC_139662.1 coordinate 16,517,674, forward strand.
AGCAGGGCCATGACGCAAGCCGTTGTGAAAGCTGTTTGCGTCGTTGACTCACTGCTGCACAGCTGAGATGACACGCAAGTACGGTGACAGCAACAACAACCATGCAGTCTGCACGCTTGAGACCGACACCAGTAAAACTGCTTGTTGCACAATTTGCCAGGCGAGTGTTTGGAGGGGTGGCAGCAGCATTTCACATAAAAAAGAGCCTTTTATCAGATCAGTACTCGGTATTGGGCGATACTCAGTTCAGAGAATCGGTATCGGCAACGAAAAAGTGGAATCAGAAGCTAACCCTCGGAACACAACGCTAACATTAGTAGGATAGAAAATAACCTAAAAACATAAGCAACTGGATTAGAACTGTCAGTGATGACTCTCTCCTCCTCCTCCTCCTCCTCTCCCTCTCTCAGAGATTGTCAACTATGAGTTTGACACCAAGGACCTGATCTGTCTGGCCATCAGCAGTGTGGTGGGGGTCTGGTACATCCTCAAAAAGGTACTGTCTGTCTGTCTGTCTGTGTGTCTATCTGCAAAGGTCACAAACCCCAATGTTAACACAGCAATAAGTACCATACTATTTGTTTCACAACAACGTGTTTGATGTCCTGTGTTTGTGTTAAGGATGTTATTTTTTGTGATGTCACAGCACTGGATAGCCAATAACCTGTTTGGGCTGGCGTTCGCCCTCAATGGGGTGGAGCTTCTGCACCTGAACAACGTCAGTACTGGCTGTATCCTGCTGGGGGGGCTGTTCATCTACGACGTCTTCTGGGTGAGACACACACACCCACCCTACTACATACTACACACACACACACACACACGCAAACACCCTACTATACATACACACACACACACACACCCCATACACACACCTGAAACTACACACCTGAAACTACACACCTGTACACACCTGCAGTACTACAACATGATATTGTGAAGTATTGATTCAAAGAGTTATTCTCAGATCCTGTGGATGTGTTTGGTTTAGCCTCTTGAACTGGGTGACCAGACCATAATATGATTGACTCGGGTGACTCATCATAACCTTTCTCATCTGCAGGTGTTTGGCACTAATGTCATGGTAACCGTGGCCAAGTCATTCGAGGCGCCCATCAAGTGTAAGTAGAGGTTGTATTATGGTCTGTCTAATCTGGTTAGAGAGATGGTTGTCATGGAGAAGCTGTCTATCACATTTGTGTCTGTGGTAACAATGTTGGATTCTGCTGCTGGCCTGCAGATAACATGTTAGATCAATGACACCCTCCCTCCCCCTGTCCACCCCCACAGTGGTGTTTCCCCAGGACCTGCTGGAGAGGGGGCTGGGGGCCAGTAACTTCGCCATGCTGGGACTGGGAGATATTGTCATTCCAGGTAGAGACACCTCAACCTCACCACATCATCTTATTCACACACAGATGTAGCAGGAATACGTCTTTCATATATTGTCTTCAGATATCAGAGGAAACCTCACACAGATGATTACAGCCCGACAGATATATCGGAGCACCGATATTATCGGCCGATATTGGCCTTTTACAGAAATATCTATATCGGCACATATTCCTCTGATAATGCACCGAAGATGTGCATCAGCCTCACATTCCGAAATGATAGAAAATCAGTGTAACCCTAACCCTGTGAATCGGTCTCTGTCTGTTCGTATGTTACCACAAAAAATTGTCAAATGTACTGATCTAATGCAGTCACTGGCCAGATCATAATACTACCAGTCTAGTGTCCCTCCCTGCATCAGCCACTAGAGGGCGTAATCTATCGCAGCAGCAGATCTAGCTGCTCTCTAGCACCCTACAACACAGTGAAGCTGTCTAGAACCCTAGAGCACAGTGAAGCTGTCTAGAACCCTAGAACACAGTGAAGCTCTATAGAACCCTAGAACACAAGGTTCTATACTCTGGTGAATGTGTTATTTTTATTTTCTCAGGCATCTTCATCGCTCTACTCCTCCGCTTCGATGTCAGGTGAGAGCCCCCCCCCTCCCTGTTGCACTACTCTCTATTTCTATATTCATCCCTTTATTAACCCTCGCTCCTCCCCTTGTGTTGTGTGATATTCTTTCATGTGTAACGTCCCCCCCCAGCCTGAAAAAGAACTCCAGGACCTACTTCTACACCAGTTTCCTGGCCTACATCTTTGGTCTGGGCCTCACCATCTTCGTCATGCACACCTTCAAACACGCTCAGGTGAGACATGGGTCAGGGGTGAGAGGGCAGGGGTGAGGGGTAAGGGAGGGATCAGGGGTGAGAGGTCATCTGGAGCCCCTCCGTTATTGAGACTTGTAGAAAGATGCTTTGACTCTGACAGAACATAACAGAACTTATGAAATGTTGTTTGTTGTGTTTGTCTTTATGATCCCTGATTGGTTGTGATGTGTCTCCCAGCCTGCCTTGCTTTACCTGGTGCCGGTGTGTATAGGCTTCCCCGTCATCGTGGCCCTGCTGAAGGGAGAACTCACAGAGATGTTCAGGTAATAACACAGTTGGCACTCTGGGTAATGTAGTTGATCTCCAACACACACCCTGTCTCTGACATCATCACCATGTTGTTGCAGTCCTCTGCCGGTCCCCTCCACCCTGCACCAGCGTGGTCTGTGTGGAATGGCTGAGCCTCTATGGTTATACAGCAGGGACCTCTTCGTCTTTACTCTTCTTCTCTTATCATCATCATCTCATTTCATATGACCCTTGACCTACCGCTCCCCCCAATCATACGACCCTTGTCCTACTGCCCCCCCATTCCCCCCCCCATCATATGACCCATGGGGGGGTGGGGGGTGCAGGAAACATTCCCCGACGCCACTTCTGCCAGAAACCCTGCCCACCTTGATAATCGTCATGGTAACCACAACGCTGTGACCTCATCCTTCCTTCACTCTCCCTCTCCACTCATCCTCCTCTACCTCTTCATCTGCCTCTCTACGCTCATCCTCCTGTACCTCTTCATCCCCCTCTTTACACTCATCCTCCTCTACCTCTTCATCCCTCTCTCTCTCAGGAGCTTCATCATCAGCTGTTATACATAGCTAGCATTAGGTATCAGGCGTCTTCATGTACCAGTCTTCTCTCTCTTATCTCGCTCTTCCCTTCCCCCCCCTCTCTCTCTACATTCTCCTGCTCCTCTCTCTCTCTCTCCTCTTCTCTTCCCCCCCTCTCTCTATATATATTCTCCTGCTCCTCCTACTCCTTCTCCTCTCCTCTCCTCTCTTCCTCTCCTCCTCCTGTCCAGTTATGAGTCGTCAGAGGAGGTGTTGCCTCACACCCCACGTCTCACTCACTTCCCCACGGTCTCCGGTTCCCCCGCCAGCCTCGCTAACTCAATGAGCCCCTCCTCCTCGCCGCGCCGGCGACGCCCACCTCCCACCTCCTTGTAGAGGATCCACCTGGGCAGGTACGCCCCCGTGTTGACCCTGCTCCCCGCCCCCCCCCGACATCAGCTCTGTCATCATTCATTACCCCTGGCTTGTCTAGTGCTGCCTCCTGCCGTGCCTACTCCCCCCCCGCCCTCCTGCCCTGACCTCCCCTGCCCCCTTCCCAGCCCCCCTCTCAGCCCCCATCTCCTGCCCTGCCCCCTCCCTCCCGCCCTACCCCCCTCCCAGCCCCCCTCTCCTGCCCTGCCCCCCACCCAGCCCTCCTACTCTCTCTCCTGCCCCCCCCCCCCCACTCTCCCTGCCCTGCCTGTCCCAGTGCCCAACTTCAAGCTCTCTGAGACCACTCCTCTGGCTCCTCTGATTGGTCCAGAGCATAGATATAGAACACTGTTCTGTCCTCTGATTGGTCCAGAGAACCCCAGCCCTCTCTGTTTTTCAGTTTATTGGTCTGTTGCTTTGGCCCTCCAGCGGTAGTCTCCGAGGCCTGCTGCGGTGTCTTTGTTGACGTTGCTCCGCCCTCCACACCATTTCATCTGCTCTCCCATTGGTTGTTTCTGTTGCCCTCAGCATGGAGGGAGGGGCAGTGGTTCTTTATTTGTGTTTCATTGAAACCCATGTGCTTTAGAATGACCTTGTGAGAACTCTACAGAACCTGGACCTTACAGAACCGTTAGAACCCTACAGAACCCTCACCCTACAGAATGTTACAGAACTCTATAGAACCTTATAGTTGTACTGATGTGTCTGATGTTCTTATCGACGGGTTCTTTAAGGAAGTGAGTCTCAGTGTTGTCCTCTTGTGGCCTTCTGATATCTCCACTTAGTTAACCATTCTGTATCGCTTTCTCCCTTCCTTTGTTTTTCTTCTCCTCTCCTTCCTCCCCTCCCCTCTCCTCCTCTCTCCTCTCTTCCCTCTCCTCTCCCAGGTATGAAGAAACCTCCCCTGAAGACGCAGAAAAGGAAGAAACCACAGAGACGACGGAGAAGAAGGAACAGTAAACGACAGATCTCCCCACAGCGTCGCCCTTCCTTCTCCATCACCGCCACATTTCACCGCAAGCCCCTCCCCTTCTCCTGTCCACACTGCCGGCGGGGCGGGACCTATGTTGCCGTGCCGACGTGTCGTGTTGTTGTACATGGGACCGGCAGGTTGATTGAAATAACCGTTGTTGACGTTGGGATCTGTAGTTTATAAACGTTTGCTACATCAGATGTGTGACGGATGATTCGGTGCCTACCGTGTGTGTTGTTTATTATTGTTGTTGTTTACCATACATCTGTTTGTTCTTTATTCATACTTTGCCTTTTAGCATTCTCATGTCATGTTTTTTTGTTTGTTTTTTTGTTCTTTTTAAAGGCCAGAATTTTGAAAGTGATCTATTTTTTAGTATATTTTTGTTTTGCTTTGGAGAATCAGACATCAAGGGAAATGGATGTTTTTGAATAAGTCACCATCTTTGTAGCTGTCAGACTCTCTTGGCTGCTGGTCATCTATATTCAGGGTTGTGGCTTTCCCAGAGTTCCCCTGTGTTCTGTATCTCTGGTGTTCTTGTGCCAATGTAGTTCTTCACAGCAGAGATCTGCAGTCCTTCTAGATTCATGTGAGTCTCCTGGTTACCATGGTTACCATGCTCCACCCCAGGGGGAACCTGGACCTGGGGGACCAAGTCTCTACTGGAATGTGATATGATTATTTATAAATACATAATGTCACAATAAATACTCCTGGTTACTCTCCTCAAAGTGTCACTAGATGGCTCTGCTGCTAAGGACAAATGTGGCTCCATCTTCTAACGTTTAGATTGAATGTTTGGGTTATTTGATTTAGGCTCCAGTTGTCGTTAGAATCACAATATTATTCAGAGACTGTCCTCTGCAGCATGGCCAGATAGTCACAACCCCTCATAGTGGAGGAGACCAAATGGACCAAATGATTCATCTTTAGCTTTGTTTTGTGTTGATATGTTAGTTTTAAAGTTCTGGCCCTCAGAGAGAGAGGAGCAGAGTGTTGCAGTGTGGAGGAGAGGAGAGAGGCTTTGACATGGTTTAGTCTAGTAGAAACGTTTCTGATGAAGATCATGTTCATCTTCATGCTCAGCTTGGTCAGTAACTCATCTTAATTTTTAAGAAATAAACCTCCCTCTCTTTTCTCCCCTGGTGTACCCTGCAAGAGCCTCTGTTCAGAAGCTCATTTCTATTTTATTTGCAATAAATGTTGGTGTTTTATCACCGTAGAGAAGCATAATCAGTGTCAGTGTGTATTTATTTTACATCTGTTTGTGATGGTCACACAGACACACACACACACACTTTGTTTGAAGTACAGTAGACCAACATACAGCACTATAGCAGGTATCAAAGCTGTGTGCTGGAAAACCTTGTTTCCTGTCTTTTGCTGCTTTTGACAAGCCATCACATCTCACTTAAAACATAGTTTGTGTTCATTAATGTGATTACTATAGCTCTGCTAAACAGTAGCTTTCATAGACAATATTATTGCATCATAATCAGGAATCCATAGTGGGTCTACTAATAGCCTTTTGTAGCAATAAAGCTCTTCTATTTTCGCTCTATTTGCTCTATTTTTTGTTGTGTTTAATTCTACTAGTTTGACCTTTGTGGTCCATCCATTGACCTTTGTGATCCATCCATTGACCTTTGTGATCCATCCATTGACCTTTGTGGTCCATCCATTGACCTTTGTGATCCATCCATTGACCTTTGTGATCCATCCATTGACCTTTGTGATCCATCCATTGACCTTTGTGGTCCATCCATTGACCTTTGTGATCCATCCATTGACCTTTGTGATCCATCCATTGTCCTTTGTGATCCATCCATTGACCTTTGTGGTCCATCCAGCAGCGTCTGCCTCCTGCCGTTGTCAGCTGAGGCCAGTTGACAAGGTTCCTGGAATAGACTGTTTCTGACTGATTTACTTCAGATGAGACAAGAACACCAACAGTGTGATTTGTTTAAGGCTGTATGATGACATTTCTGACTCTAAAAAGAGGATTTTAAAAATGCTCTTGCTCAGCATAAGTCAGTGTTAATTGGCTGTAATGATTTTGTTTGTTTTACAAAACAAATGTTATTCTGTCTGACTTCAATAAGTTGAGGGTCTATCAAGGAATTCAAAGTTCTAATAATGACATAAAATCAAATACATTCTTGTCACAGAGCCAATGTGTGTGTATATAATTTCTGCATTTCCCAAAATGCCACTCACTGCCTTTTAATAATGACCCAGACAGAAGTCACCAGGGA
>NC_139662.1:16529328-16546828 GCF_951799395.1 Argentina silus
CATGTGGACCTGCAGCTGTGGGATGTGTGTGTGTGTGTGTGTGTGTGTGTGTGTGTGTGTGTGTGTGTGTGTGTGTGTGTGTGTGTGTGTGTGTGTGTTGTGTCTGATTCGATGTGGTTTGAGATATCTGGAGAGATTCACACCTGCACCTCAGACATCAGAGATCAGACTAGCACATCAAAGACACAGTAACACAGGGTAGATATGGAGCGTGTGTTGGAGGGAGGGAGAGGGGGAGGGAGAGGAGGGAGGGAGGAGGGTGGGAGGGAGAAAGGGAGGAGGGAGGGAGGGAGGGAGGGAGGGAGGGAGGGAGAGTGCCATAGTTTTCATAACAACCCAAAGAGCAGGCTATGGTGCACGGTCAGTGTTCTCACCTGCAAGGGCATCATCATGACGTCATCAGGTTTTTAATTTAATTGTATTTATCCTTTATTTAACCAGAGAAGTCACATTGAGATTCTCATCTCTTTTACAAGTGAGCCCTGGCCAGGAAGGCAGCATACACACAGTTACACAGACACAGAAGACACAACACAGCATGTAACATACTGTATGCTTGTGAATCAACTGCTTCGTAAAAACGCAAAACTCATAAAATAACTTCAGAGAGCTTCCTAGTGGTGAAGGGTTAAAAGCCGGTGCACTCCACAGTCAACACCCCTCTAATCTGGGATTTAAAGTCATCAATCGAAATAAAATGGTCGAGTTTCAAGTTTTAAGATGACCATATCTAAGGTAAAAAGTATCTAAGGTAAACCATATTGAAGGTAAAAAGTAAGGTGCCCTAGAATGGCCTTCTTTCTCTGATAGGTCAACATGGCCGTCCGGCTGCCTGACAGGGTGCAGTGATGAGGGAGGAATCGAGAATTTGTGACAAATCCCCCCCCTCCTCTCTGCTGTGTACCCATGCAGACAGCGGGCCAGTTTTGAGCACCTGTTCTGTGTTCCCAGACTTTGTATGGAGGGTGGGGTGTGTGTGTGTGTGTGTGTGTGTGTGTGTGTGTGTGTACATTGTTGTGGTCCAGTCACCTCACAAAGCGTGTATAGAGCAGAGCGGCCAGGTGACTCTGTCACAAAGGCATGTTGGTTCCCAGACTGTTTACCTCCAGGGTTCAGCTGGGTTTAGACGTTCACTCTCCTCACGTCAGGGCACACACACACACACACACACACACACACACACACACACACACACACACACACACACACACACACACACACACACACAATACTGCTCTATTGTCAGGCCACACCTTCTCACACCTGCAGCAGACCACACCCACTCACACCTGCACCCTCACCACATCCTGCTGGGCTGCACCTTACCTACCTGCGGCTGGTTTCGGTGTGCGTGTGTGTGTGTGTGTGTGTGTGTGTGTGTGTGTGTGTGTGTGTGTGTGTGTGTGAGAGAGAGAGAGAGAGAGAGAGAGAGAGACGCGCGCACACACACACACACACACACACACACACACACACACACACACACACAGGAAGGAAGGTCAGAGTGAATGGCAGATCCTGGAGTGTGATCTGTGTACCTGCCAGAGCACCTGAGACCACAGAGGCACACACACACACACACACACACACACGCACACGCACACGCACACACGCACACACACACACACCCTACCAAGGACACTGCCAACAGAATTGACCTGTGACCTGGTTCTCGTCACATCCCCCTCTCTCTGCTGTCTATCTATCACCTGGAGACACATGTCTGTCTATCACCTGGGTAGAAATGTAAACTAGGTGGACCTGGAAAGGCTATTTCATGTGTGTGTGTGTGTGTGTGTGTGTGTGTGTGTGTGTGTGTGTGTGTGTGTGTGTGTGTGTGTACCAGCTGCAGACTCATGGTTAACTGGTGGGCTATGGTGTTATTCCCAGGCTGGTCGAGCTGTCCCCCCCCACACCCCCCACAACCCCTCCTCCTCCTCTCCCCGTAACATCTGTGCTATTGTCAAAGGAACACTCGCTAACACAGAGAGAATAGAACAGGGGATGAAAAGCAGAGTTTGAGAAAAGGATTCTTTCCCTCTGTTTTCTAGCCAGTGTTGAGGGGAGGGTTGGAATTAGCATGTTCAGCTGCAGAGGTTCAATAATGGGTTACTGGGTAGAGAGAGACACCCGACAATCTCTGCTTGCCTTGCACACACACACACGTGCATGTGTGTGTGAGAGAGTGTGTATGTGAGAGAGAAGCAGAACAGGATGTTAACACTACTGAGTGACTCCTACAGGACCAGCAGGTTCCCAGGCCTGTGATTGGCCACAGGGCCCATAGCCCTGCCCTTAGAGGAGACTCAGCACACCTGCAGCCAGGTGATGTTATCAGGTAGGCAGGACAGTGAGAAATGGAACCAGCAGCCAGGTGGATGCTTTACCCTAGGAGGAACGTGACCTTTTACTTTACAGTATGCTATCATTGGTTACACCCATCAGGAGATGCTGTATGGTTTATATTGCAGGAGAGGAACATGAAAACATGTCTATGAGTGCAAATGATTCTGAAATGTGAATATTAACTGTTGAAGCAATAAGGTGTCTAACAAATGATCACTGCTATTCGATTCCGACCCTCGACATATCTTGCATGTCATCCCTCCTCTCTCTCTCACCCATCCTTCCTGTCAATCTCTACTGTCTCTATCCCAATAATATATATATATATATATTATATATATAGATAGAACTATATATAGATAGAACCATAGAGATAAAACCTAGAGATATTACCATATAGAGATAGAACCCTAGAGATATAACAACATAGAGATAGAACCATGTAGAGATACAACCATATAAAGACAGAACCATTTTGAGATAGAACCATGTAGAGATACAACCATATTGAGATAGAACCATATAGAGATAGAACCATATGGAGACAGAACCATATAGAGATAGAACCCGAGAGATAGAGCCCTATAGATAGAACCCTAGAGATAGAGAGAGAAAGATGAGAGCAACATAATGTGTACCTCAGTTAGCTATCTCTAATCAGGGGGAAGAAACTTCTCTGTGCCAGTAAAAAACAAGTTAAAACCAACCCCCCCATCTCTACTCCCTCCATACCCTGAACCCCCCCCTCCCTACTCCCGCCTTGATGGCAGTAAACAGGTCTGAAGAGGCCAGCTGTGTGGAGGTATTGTTGCTGTCAGAGGGGAAGTCATGATAGCTCCTGCAGCTCAACAATGGCTGGAGGGGGGAGGAGGGGGGGGGGGGGGGGGGGCGGGAGAGGGGGGAGATAGGAGACTACAAGTGCAATAAGTTGCATTGTAAACATTTTTTACAATTTATTCAATAAATATTAAATAATATGAATGAATGAAATGATGATATTACTAGAACTCTTGTCAATAACCTCTTCACTGCTACACCTGAACTCACCATGGTAACATACACTGCTACACCTGAAAGCACCATGGTAAGCTGTTACTTATTTCTATCCAGGAGCCTGTCAATGCTAAAGGCTGCAGGCTACCATGTCCTGGCCTGGCTTGGCTTGGCTGGTTACTGCAGGAATGCTCCTAGAGAATAGACTGGAGGAATCCAGGAACTACTCTCATTCCCTCTCTTTTCATTCTTTCAGGAGCCTTTAGAAGTTGAGTGAGCAAGCCAGTGACAATGGAGGTTTGCAGGTGTGCAGGAAGATAATCTCTTCAGAGAGAGGGGGGGAGAGGGGGGGGAGTGAGGGGGTAGAGAGAGGGCTGGGGGAGGGAGAGAGAGGGGGGAGAGGGATAGATGGGGGGAGAAAGGGAGAGAGAGTGAGGGGGGACGGGGGAATTGGTTCTCAGGGGCAGCGCAGAGCGCAGGTGAATGGGGGAACCCATTGTTTGCAGTCTCCATGGCCACCGCCCGCGCGGCGCCAGGCTGACAGGCGCGAGGTCTGTATGAATGGGTGACGTCACGGCGCTGGCGCCTGCGAGTCTACTCCGGTTGTTATGACAACCTGGGGAGCAGAGCGCGCTGCCGCTACACAGCGGGACCGACACGTGAAAGAATCTGTAAAACTCTTCACTGGAAGACTGACTTCAGGGTGGGAGGAGGGTGTAGGGCTGAATGTGTCAAATATGCGATTTGTAGTAGAAAGAGATTTATTGCACAAATAGATATGGTGCTTTCACTTTTCTATCGCACAATTCAAAGGTTAACCTACACTTTATGTTGCATCAAATTAGATGCAATAATAACATAATGCGATGTGAAGTAAGCTTCCTGGTTGACATAACTGAACAGAATGTCTGATATGAAGTAGTGGGTATAGGCTATAGGCCTAGAAGGTTTCAAAAGTAGGTTTGGTGGGTTGGATTGAGCAGCGGTGATGATTTATTGGTTTCTCTCTTCAGTGGCATTTAGTGCAGAATAAAAACAATGTTGTCTATATTGCTGTGACAGTGACAGGTCTGGGTATGTTCCGTATGATTGAGCTCCACTACAGTCTGTTCATAGCAACCATTAAAAGCCTTTTCATCTCCAGTAATAATTGCAGTAGTAATAATTGCAGCATTCTCTATGGATGCTGCACACACACACACACACACACACACACACACACACACACACACACACACACACACACACACACACTCTCTCTCTCTCTCTCTCTCTCTCTCTCTCTCTCTATCCCCTCCTGGGGCGGTGGCCAGCTGGGTTCCCACGTAGCGCGCGGGGAAAAACACGCTCACATTTGTTTCCATTTGTAACAGATTGGAAAGGTTGATAACCGGCCGGCCCCGATCGATGGAGAGAGGAGTGAAGGCCCGCCCCTCTCCTGCAGGCCAGAGTTTCTCATTGGGACCTTCTCCTCAAACTCTGCACAGTTTAGTCACGCCCCTAAAGCTACGATAATAAAAGCAGCGCGCTCACCTCTGTCGTACAGTCAGAGTCCACTACGAACTACCCGTCTGAGGACCCACGGAATAGAACACCGGAATTCAGCCTCTAACGCTTCTAACGGCTTTGATCGTTTTTCTTAATTTGAGCAACTCTATTTTTTATCACCGGACAAAATGAAAGTTGTGGGATCTACGTGCGCGCTGACGAGCGGCGAGGAGGTGGTCCGGTGCCTGTCGGAGCAGAGCCTGTCCATCTCCCGGTGTAAGCTCGCCCTGCCACTGCTGGACGAGCAGATGACGGTGTTCCTTCAGGACATGAACAGCTGCTACAGCACGCTGAAGGAGCTCGTGCCCACGCTGCCGGCCAACCGAAAGGCCAGTAAGATGGAGATCCTGCAGGGTGTCATCGACTACATCTGGGAGCTGCAGGTCGAACTGGACTCACCGGGGAAGGAGCGGCCGGTCGCCGGTGCTCCCCGTACACCCCTCACCGCTCTCAACGCAGAGCTCGCCAGCATCTCCGTAGAGGTACGCAGCCACAACCTTAACCTATTTGAATGATAGACTGTTCCACAGCAGTCCTAGCATATGACATGACTTTAGTGCAGCATAGTTCCATTTGGGACCACTCTGTGTAGGATCAATATAGACATTCGTTATTGGTACAACTGTGTCCTATGTAGTTTTTGGTCCTAACTCTGTCCAGTGTCATAAACTGACCATGTCCTCTCTCTATCTCTCTCTCTCTCTCTCTTTCTCTCTCTCAGAATGGTTGCTCAGACGACAGGATCATCTGCCGCTGACCAATCGGCGTCATTATCAGCGACGAGAAGAACAACTTAACCGTGATGAGTGACGTGTCGTCGCATCGAGTGTCTTGTATCAAGCCGTGGAGCGACGTGGAGGTGCCCGACATCCAGAGACGCTCTCCTGGTCAGAGTGAGAGCCGACAGCTGTACTGTCCCTGTCCTCAAGCCCGCCTCAGGTGTGCGGTCCTGGGGAGAGGTGGCCGTGAGGACCGCTGGTCCTGGGAGAGCAGAGAGGATGGATATCAACAGCCTAGCATTCCAACAACGAGCTATTGTAAATGATGGACTTTTAAGTGAAAGAATCTTTAATTCCTTGTTCTATTCTCTTTTTGTATTCTGTTACATTATATAGGCTATGTGGAAGATATTTAGCCTATACATATTTTGTTGTCTTTTTTGCTAAAAACGAAAGTCATTTTCTCAGATTTCTGAGTTATTTGTATTGTATATTACAATACTTCACAATGTGATCCCCAATATTGTTTGCTAACAATATTTTTTTAAAGTGTTTTTTATTAAAACAAATATATGCAGATAAAAACAGTTTGAAGCTTGTTGACTCACATTATTCCACACTGTCAGAATGTTATATTTATGCAAATTATGTGTCTCAACACACAAGGCATATCGATTTCTTATATCGAATCTAACAATTGTTGTTGTTGAATAGTCAGTATATTTGGACCAATAATGCAACACATAAACAATTCATAGCAACTATACAACATATATTTAGATGTCATTAGAACGAATCTAATTCGTTGGCCAGCATTACTCAAGTGTCCATAATAGAAGCACAATATCTACAGAGCAGACTAGCCTACAGAAGGCTTCATTTCCAAACTGCATTCAACTACTTCATCCACATTCCTCATAGGGTTAGGCCTTTCACTATTATACAGTAGACAAGAATACTATAGCTTACATTATTTCAGTTTATCAAAGTTATATGCCTATTCAAAAGGTTTACTGAGCCTATACATTTCTTTCTTTCTCTCTCTCTCTCTCTCTCTCTCTCTCTCTCTCTCACACACACACACACACACACACACACACACACACACACACACACACACACAGCGAGTTTCTCCTTTCTTGGCTGCGCTCCCGGCCCATCTGCAGCGCGCTGTTTGTTAATGTTTCAGTCAGCTGTGCACGGAGGAATGCGCGTCTCTTTAACCTGAGGTTCCCCAGGTGTGCGGCGGCGCCAGTCAGTCTGGCCGCGGCTGCCCTCCGCTGCCCTTGGCGCGCCGCTATCACACACACACACAATCCCACATTCACACGGCTTTACCGCATTAGTGCCGCAGCTGTGCACACCCGGCTGCAAGAGATTTGATTTTAGACCGACGCTACAGGACTACATCTGGGAACAGACATAAATACAACTGGTTGTCTGTGATATACAACATGTTTCTCAAAGAAGAAGAATATATATGAACATGCCGAGCAATATTTACATACATAGCAATATTTGGTCAGTAGCCTATAGCTGATACATATCATATATAATATAATATAATATAATATAATATAATATAATATAATATAATATAATATAATATAATATAATAGACTAGAATAGAATAGAATAGAATAGAATAGAATAGAATAGAATAGAATAGAATAAATTGAATAGAATAGAATACTATAGGAAATCACAATCGCGGGCGAAACATACACAGACTTAATTTATGGTAAACAATAGGTGCAAAGGTTAGCCTGTAGGCGAAATCCAACTAACTGTATTAATGTGACTTCTGTAGTGACATTAAATATCCGAATGATATCAGCCAATCAGCATCAGCGCCAGAGGAGCACCATCGAGGTGGGCTTGTTCACTTAAACTTTGTAGCTTGTGTTCATTTGTAAAATAACTCTGAACTCCTCTGTGGCTCAGTTCCTCTGTGGCTCAGTTGGTAGAGCATGGCGCTAACAACACTTAGGTTGTGGGTTTGATTCCTGCTGGGACCATATATACTGAAATGTATGCACTCACTGCAATGTAAGTTGCTTTGGATAAAAGCGTCAGCTAATTGGCATATATTATTAACTCTGCCTGATAGCCGTTCTGTAGTACCTTCGCGCCCTCTTGCGGTAGTCGATGCGCAGTGCACAGCATCGTCTGAAGTGACACAGTGAAGCGTCCACTACACAGTGTACCGTATCTAGTAATAAATCACGTCCTAAGTGACCTAAGTGAGAAATAATTGCAAACAAATTCCTTCCTCAAACGATCCCTCAAAACCCATCGTTTTTGACTTGCTTTTAATCTTTAACTATTTCTATTATGTTTTTACTGATTGTGCTTTTGTTTTATTTTGTATTTATCTGTCTATTCTTGTTCTCTCCATGGAATGTAGTGTCTTTGAGTACTGAGAAAAGCGCTTTACAAAATAAATGCATTCTTCTTCTTCTTTTTTTTCTTCTTCTTCTTATTATAAATGCCATCGACAGTTTTTATTCGTATCACGGTTGGTCAACGGCATGTCATCCTCGAGACTGGGGCTCGGGTCTTACAGAAGACGTTGCTGCACAGCTGGCGATGCACGAGACAATGAAGAAGTTTCTTGTTGTGCGCGAGGGATTCACAGCCTACTCGATTTGCCGAGACGAGCTACAGGCATATGGTTACAGGTCCCTTGACAACAGACAGACTAAAATATGACTACCTTAGTGAAGATTACAGGAAAGTGGTTTAACATAGGTGCATACTTTTTTCGGAGCTTTATTCTCGGGCATGTGAGTCGTATAGCAATAGCCCATTTGGAAATAAAAACTGTTGATAAAAATGTAATCTGTCCTGCCTAAAACCGCAAAGCAGAAATATAATCTTATTGTGAACCATCATTACAGACAGTGTAGTCCCGTTGACAGTGACGTGTACCCTAGGAGCACTCCTGTTTTCAGCGCCTAGGGGCGCTGTTCGTGGAATCTCGGCGCTGATCTCAGTGTTGTCCTGTTGTTAGATAGCCAGCTAGCTAGTAGCATCATCATGGGGGAAGCCGAGGTCGTTCCAGCCGACGAGAAACAAGCAGACTCGGGCATCACTACCGTCGAAGACTCGGTCGTATGGAGTCAAGAAGTGGAGGTGTGCCTGTTCCATGCTATGCTAGGTCACAAACCCGTAGGTAAGAGTGAACACCCCGTATAAAGATCATAAAGGCTAGTCGCGCTTTAGCCTCATAGACGAGACAGAAGGTGCTAGTGGGCCTGAATCACCGGGCTGGATTAGAGGTGGGAGGCGCCTGAGGAGGACTCACCGTCTTCATAAATGAGCTAGTCGTCATTTGTTGACATATTTTGGACACGCAGTCCTTCACTATCTATCATTAGAACAACAAGTTAGCTAATTTGCCAAGAGAAACGTGACTATCTGCTTATGTTTTTGCTCATGAAGCCAAGATAAACTTATTGAAATTGAAACCTCGTAATGATGTGACATCAGCTTTGGCTCTTCACATTCATGTTGATGCTAGCTAGATACTTCGCTCGAGTACCTGTTCAGCTTTCTATTATGCGGTTTGTTTGTGAATACAGCGCATATATAACATGTATAACTAGCT
This sequence comes from Argentina silus, assembly GCF_951799395.1. Lineage (NCBI taxonomy): Eukaryota > Metazoa > Chordata > Actinopteri > Argentiniformes > Argentinidae > Argentina > Argentina silus. The sequence goes on from NC_139662.1 coordinate 16,538,545, forward strand.
TACTAACTACCTTGGCTCTCTGTCAAAGATCTTAATGGTCATTCAGCTGTTAGACACGTTCAGTTATGAACATCCTACCAAACCATATTGAATGATAATACAGTTATTGATTATGACAGAGAGGGTGAAGAGACTGAACTGCTACATCAGAGAATTACTATGGCGTGATGGAGCTAGGTGGTAGTCAGCAGATAGCTGGGTTGACCAAGGTGGTGCTCATAGACCTACACCCTGCACCAGACTGTCATGCTACCACTGTGTGAAGACATAATGTGTGTGTGCGTGTGCGTGGGTGTGCGTGTGCACATACAGGGGTAAACCGCCACTTCCACATGATCTGCATCAGGGATAAGTTCAGCCAGAACATCGGGAGGCAGGTGTCGTCCAAGGTGATCTGGGACCATCTGGGGACCATGTACGACATGCAAGCCCTGGTGAGTGTGTGTGTATTTCTAACGTATTCTTAGGGGTGTAATGATTCACCGATACGTTGATGCGAATCGGTCCAAGCAGGCCAAAGACCAATTTGGCCATCACAAACCGCTATAAACCAATACAGCAATGACACTGACTCAGACACAGATACCTAGTAACTCAGTGACACACTGACTCAGTGACACACGGACTCAGTAACACAGATACCTAGTAACTCAGATACCTAGTAACACACTGACTCAGTAACTCAGATACCTAGTAACACACTGACTCAGTAACTCAGATACCTAGTAACATAGTAACACACTGACTCAGTAACTCAGATACCTAGTAACACAGTAACACACTGACTCAGTAACACAGAAACCTAGTAACACAGTAACACTGACTCAGTAACACAGAAACCTAGTAACACACTGACTCAGTGACACAGTGACTCTGTCCCCTGCAGCACGAGTCAGAGATCCTGCCGTTCCCCAACCCAGAGAAGAGCTTCACCCTGCCAGAGGACATGATTCAAGACGTCAAAGAAGGTTCCTTTTTCCTCTCCTCCGCTGAGGCGACTGTAGCCTTTAAAGTCAGACTGAATTACTTTTTGTTACACATTTTGTTATTTCAGAGTAACAACAATGTAGCACGAACTCACGTTTCAACATTATTTCTAAGTAAAGTTAATTAAATGAGCTTTTATTAATGTATAGATTATCTTCATCTTAGAAGCCTGATTGGTTGGCCAACATGCTGGGGCACGCAGCTTTGTTTACAGTCGAGGCAGGCTCACTTCACCAGTTTATTATCATGTTTGGAGAACATGCAACTTTTATAATTCGTTATGTAAGGAGTCACCGCATTTTACAATGCTATAAAATATAAAACAAGTTGGCAAATATCAAAGCATCAAATATCTTTGAGTGTCATTGTTTCGTTGTCAACTTACATATGAAAGTCATCCTTTGAAGGCCAAGAATTACATTGGAAAATGAGTTGGGGCATTACAACAAGCCCCAAGTAGCATTTAGTGATTTCCATTTCGGTCCGACAATTGGGGCTGTGTATGAATGTTGGTGTATTTACCGTAAAACATGCAATAAACGCAGTTTCCATCACATGCCTGTCTCCAATAATAGCCTGGGCTGTTAATAGAAGTGTTACGATATGTTGATGTGTCTTCCTCTGCTCCTCCTGCTCAGGTAAACTGGGGTCTGAGGACGATGTGAAGGAGGAGTTTAAGGAGGAGCGAGACCCTCCAGCCACACATGAAGAAGGTGAGTCAACACCTTCATCTGGTTCTTTATCTAACCTCCTCTTCTCTTCTCCTTTCATCTTCTCTATCAAACCCCCTCTCCTCTATCTAATCTCCTCTGTTAATCTCCTCCTCTCCTCATCCAGCTCCTCTTTCCCCCAACTCTTATCTTCTTCTCTTCTCCTCTTCCTCGTGTCTTCTTTCTCTCCTCCTCTTCCTCATCTCTTCTTTCTCTCCTCTCTCCTCTCCTCTTCATTCTGTCCTCTTCCTCCTCTTCATCCTCTCTCCTTCCCTGTGAACTGCTGAAGCTTCTTAAGTGTCAAGCATTGACAAAAAACTTTACTTTCCTACCTGACAACCCAACTCACCCCTCTCTCTCTCTCTCTCTCTCTCTCTCTCCCCCGTCTCTCCTTCTTTCTCTCAGGGAGTAACTCGTCGGTGAAGCTGAGTGAGCGTGCGGGCAGCAGAGACAAAGAGAGGGACAGAGACAGAGAGAAGGGCAGTGGCGACGGTGGTACGGCGGGGAAGGACGCAGCGGAGAAGAGGAAGAGGAGCCGCGCAACGGAGAAAGTTCTCAGCACCAGCAGCAACCCCTCCAGCCCTGGGGGTGCCAAGCGACGACGCACGTAAACCATTGGGGGGAGCTGCCACACAGACTGGTCCACACACACACACCTGGAACTGGACAGACTAGAGACTGTCAACTGGAGGGGGTGGGGGGGGAGGGGAGGGAGGTAGCTAGGAGGAAGGATCGGGGAGAGAATGGGAGAGAGGAGGAGAAGAGGAGAGGAGATAACCTGACCTTACAGTTCAGGACCAGCTCCCCCTGGAGGAACCTACAGACTGCTACCGGAGGATGTGATTGGTCAGTGGACATACAGAGAGCTGAACTGATTAGTCAGTAGACATACAGAGAGCTGATCTGATAGGTCAGTAGACATGCTCTGCCCATTGGCCCACATGCCTCTGAGAGCCACACTGCTATAGCCATAATAACTACACCTATTGAGTACTGTATCATCTAGGGTGTGACATCAAGTGTGTAACCTCATCTTGGGTGTGACATCATCGAGTGCCCTCCAATCATCAGCTGTGCTGAGAACCACAGACAAGCAACCACACTGCCCACTAACCCACCCTGTCTCTGTGCACCCACCCACCCCGTCCCAGTCCACCCACCCTGTTCCAGTTCAACCACCCTGTCCACCCACCCTGTCCCTTTCCACCCACCCTGTCCCTTTCCACCCACCCTGTCCCTTTCCACCCACCCTGTCCCTGTCCACCCACCCTGTCCCAGTTCAACCACCCTGTCTCAGTCCACCCACCCACCCTGTCCCAGTCCACCCACCCTGTCCTGGCCACCAGACGCAAGCAGCCCAGTTCATATATTCCTATGGATCTGAGTATAACTGAAATGAATTGAACTGACCTGAAGGGTAATGTTGTTAACGCTACTGGTGTTGAACTGAAGGGTAATGTTGTTAATGCTACTGGTGTTGAACTGAAGGGTAATGTTGTTAATGCTACTGGTGTTGAACTGAAGGGTAATGTTGTTAATGCTACTGGTGTTGAACTGACCTGAAAGTAATGTTGTTGATGCTACTGGTGTTGAACTAATGCTACTCAGTAACAGTGTGTTAGGTTCTCTAGTTTAAGGGGCAGTTGGCATGGCAACAGTTCCTCCTGCAAAAGTCCAAAATGTAAATTATACATCTGTAGTTATGAATGAAATGAGAGAAAAATTTAATGTTTTGAGCGCTGTTTAGATGTAAAAAGTTGTTTGTTTGCTGTGAGTGCCCAATCTGTACACATCCAGACAGTTAAGCCGTTTTCACCCTGGCTTTACCAAGCCTTACTGTGCTGGGCCATACCAAGCCGTACTGTGCTGGGCCATACCAAGCTGGGGGGGGGGGGGGGGCAGGTGAGATCCAACCCAGGGCTGTAATGGGCCATGTGAAATGAAAGCAGGCTGTTCTGTACCGTGCCGTACTGGCCTGGCACGGGATAGCACGGCCTGGCTCGGCCCTGTAGCATAACCCTAACCCTAACAGGCTCTGGTTCCTCTCAGCCAGACCTAGTGGCTGCCTGCAGGAACTCGCTCTGGTCTCGGTTCTGGTTCTGGTTATGAAGCCTATGTAACCAAGTTAAGATGGTAAAACTCACTCCCCAATAACCCCACTACCCGTGCTGTCGAATTATTAGCTTTTCGATAGCGTAGTTCGTTTACGTCGGGTATTTGAGGAGACAGTCACGTGTGTTGGCAAGTCAGAGGTTGCAAGTTCGAGATTAGGTCGGAGCAACTGGTGGTTCCCTTCTGTACCTCACTCTGGTGTCTGACTGCTTAGTTCTGGTTATGAAGCCTACACGTGGGGCTATGAAGCACAGAGATACTCATACACCAGTTGTATACCTCTACTACTGTAGGTCTCTCTGTCTGTCTGTCTGTCCTGCTCCCAGCTCTGCCCCTGACTGACAGCCGAGCACTTGGTCTCTGTGCCTCCTGGCCTCTTCATGTCACCAGAGGATGAAATTGTTGTCGTTTTTCTACACTCACTTGCCCCGTGTTGTTACGGGTGGAATCTGAACTCGAGATCTGTGCACCTAACTAAATTACTGCGCAAATTTAGAAATTTAAAAGATTTACGCAAATGTCGAGTTTCATGTGCCGATCTTGGGTTAGGATTCCACCCTGTGTACCCAATCTGCATGTTTTTGGGGAGAAAAAAAAAATGCTCTTGTTTTTTGTCTTCAAATTGAAAATGATGTGTATTATTAACTTTGTCCATTTTTCATATGTCCAGCTTTCATTTTTGTATTGTCTATTTATTGTACTTGTTCCATTTTAAACTGTCCCATTAATAAATATTCCTTTTGACCAAGGTTCTGAGTGTTTTTTGTCTGATGGAATGATAGAGGTCTGCTGTGTTACTGGATGCTAGGTGCAGCTTTGCTCATTGATATTTTCTTAAATACTATTTTATATTCTGTAATTGCCTCTCTCCCTCTCTCTCTCTCTACTCCCTCTCTCTCCCTCTACTCCCTCTCTCTCTCCCTCTACTCCCTCTCTCTCTCTTTCTACTCACTCTCTCTCTACTCCCTCTCTCTCTCTCTCTACTCCCTCTCTCTCTCTCTCTACTCCCTCTCTCCCTCTACTCCCCTCTCTCTCTACTACCGCTCTCTCCTGTATAAAACATACATACATGTAGAATGTAGGGTGTATTCAGAGTCACCATGGATGGGGAGAGGGAGATCAAGAGCCTGGGTCAGAGTCACCATGGATGGGGAGAGGGAGATCAAGAGCCTGGGTCAGAGTCACCATGGATGGGGAGAGGGAGATCAAGAGCCTGGGTCAGAGTCACCATGGATGGGGAGAGGGAGATCCAGAGCCTGGGTCAGAGTCACCATGGATGGGGAGAGGGAGATCAAGAGCCTGGGTCAGAGTCACCATGGATGGGGAGAGGGAGATCAAGAGCCTGGGTCAGAGTCACCATGGATGGGGAGAGGGAGATCCAGAGCCTGGGTCAGAGTCACCATGGATGGGGAGAGGGAGATCCAGAGCCTGGGTCAGAGTCACCATGGATGGGGAGAGGGAGATCCAGAGCCTGGGTCAGAGTCACCATGGATGGGGAGAGGGAGATCCAGAGCCTGGGTCAGAGTCACCATGGATGGGGAGAGGGAGATCAAGAGCCTGGGTCAGAGTCACCATGGATGGGGAGAGGGAGATCAAGAGCCTGGGTGCAACCCTGGAGAAATGCCTGCTCACCTGAAGGTGATAGTGGAGGACCTTTAGTGACCAAGTGGGTTGGTGGAAGAATAGGAGGTCGGATAGCAGTTGTTGGAGTGCTTTGTAAGTCAGGAGTATACACTCACTGAGCACTTTATTAGGAACACCTGTACACCTTCTCATGGTGGAGGTGGTGTAATGGTGTGGGGAATGTTTTCTTGGCACACTTTGGGCCCATTAATACCAATCAATCATTGCTTGAATGCCACAGCCTATTTGAGTATTGTTGCTGACCATGTGCATCCCTTCATGGCCACAATTTACCAATCTTCTAATGGCTACTTCCAGCATGATAATGCACCATGTCACAAAGCAAAGTCGTCTCAAAGTGGTTTCATGAACATGACAATGAGTTCAGTGTTCTTCAGTGGCCTTCCCAGTCACCGGATCTGAATCCAACAGGACACCTTTGGGATGTGGTAGAATGGGAGATTCACAGCTTGAAAGTGCACCTGAAAAAATCTGCAGGAATTGCGTGATGCAATCATGTCATCATGGACCAGAATCTCAAAGGAATGTTTCCAACATCTCATGGAATCAGCCAATAATTGATGCTGTTTTGAGAGCAAAGGGAGGCCCTACCCAGGATTAGTTTAGTGTTCCTAATAAAGTGAGTATATATCTTGTAGTTGATACAGTGTTTGAGAACAGGGGTCATGTGGTTCCAGGGTGTGTTGTGGGTGAGGAGTTCTGGACCCTCTGTAGTTTATTGAGGGTTAGGATTAGGGAGGTGATACCAACAAGGAGGGGCGGAGGTGTTGTTGGTTAGAGTGATGGAGGTGGTGTTGGTCAGAGTTGTGGTGGTGGTGGTGGAGGTGGCGTTGGTCAGAGTGGTGGTGCAGATGGCATTGGTCAGTGATGAAGGTGGTGGTGGAGGTGGTGTTGGTCAGAGTGGTGATAGAGGTAGTGTTGGTCAGAGTGATGGTGGTGGTGGAGGTCAGAGTGGTGGTGGTGGTGGTGTTGGTCAGAGTGGTGCCCTCTCTGTGTTTCTGTAGCTGACCAGCAGGGGGCAGACCTCAACAAGGCATCACTGTCTCTATATGCTTCTAGTGGCAGTGACTCTGTTGGTGCACCATAGTTGTTGAGAAGCACTGTGTGAAATGGTGGACCAAGGACCACATAGCAGTGTGTGAATCATACCTTTGTACCGTCCACTTCTTTTGTAGAGCGTCTTTGGGTCTTAGAAAAGTGCTGTATAATGTTGATGTATTGTTATTGTTACATATCATACTGTATAGTCTATGTCACTGTTAAACATGTCAGCGACAGAACGTCTAAGAGTTGAGAGGTGGTTCTGATGTCTGAGAAGAGGTTCTGAAGTCTGAGGGGTGGTTCTGATGTCTAAGAGGAGGTTCTGATGTCTGATAGGCTGTCCTAAACTGTTGAAAGGAGGTTCTGATGTCTGAGAGGAGGTTCTGATGTCTGAGAGGAGGTTCTGATGTCTGATAGGCTGTCCTGAACTGTTGAGAGGAGTTTCTAATGTTTGATAGGCTGTCCTAAACTGTTGAGAGGAGGTTCTGATGTCTGAGAGGAGGTTCTGATGTCTGATAGGCTTCGGAACGCCTGTCAAATGAAAAGCAGGAGAGCAGCCCCGCTGACCTCATAGGTAATGTGATAGCGTAGGTATCTGGAGACAGTTAGCAGTCTAATCAACTACGTATTGGACCAGTTTATTCGCGTGTGTGCATGCATGCGTGTGTGCATGCGTGTGTGCATGCGTGCGTGCATGTGTGTGCGGTCATGGTCTGTCTCTCTGTTTCTCATTCTGAGTTACTCCTGGTCTGCAAAGCTGAATTGTGGAAGATTTCTGTAGATCATTGCATATGTTGCACCCGAATATTGCTGTCATTGTTGTTGCTGCACTTTAGTGGGAAGAACATTTGTAGAATATTGCCTTGTAATCATGGTGGAGTCATCAATAGTCATTCCAGCTGATGCTTCATGTGGTGGGTTTATTGATCAGAGCTGATCGACTGGGAGGTTGTAATTATGGCAGTTGACATTCTGCAATAAAGCAGTTTTACAATGTTGCATTTTACTGACCGTAAAATAGTGTAACCTGAGTGCCTTTTCAGGTCTAGTTTTATAAGAAATAAGTTTCAATGTTTAAACTGTTTATTTTATTTTATTTAATTAGACACATTTAAGCAAGAGAGCATAGAACACAGTCTCTGATACATTACACACGCACGCATGCACACATGCACGCATGCACGCATGCACGCACGCACGCACACACATACACACACACACACCACACCACACCACACAGACATGCACGCACGCGCACGCGCACACGCGCGCACACACACGCACACACACACACACACACATACACACACACACACACACACACACACACACACACACACACACACTGTGTTCAGTGTTGGGCCTGTGGCGCCAGTCTCTCTCTGTGGTTTCACACAGCTCTGTTGACACCTGCCAGCTTGGCGGAGACTTTGGTGGTTTACTGGCCACTGGTCTCAGGGCTGGTCGCTGGTCTCAGGGCTGGTCTGGTCTCAGGGCTGGTCTCTGGTCTCAGGGCTGGTCTCTGGGCTGGTATGAGAACTGGTCTCTGGTCTCAGGGCTGGTCTCTAGGCTGGTATGAGAACTGGTCTCTGGTCTCAGGGCTGGTCTCAGGGCTTGTCTCAGGGCTTGTCTCAGGGCTTGTCTCAGGGCTTGTCTCAGGGCTGGTCTTTGGTCTCAGGACTGGTCTTTGATCTCAGGACTGGTCTCTCTCTCTCTCTCTGGTTCACTCTCTCTCTGATTGGCTATGGTAATGAAGGCTGCGTCCTCTGTCTCGGATTGGCTGTGTAGCT
>NC_139662.1:16556828-16561828 GCF_951799395.1 Argentina silus
GGCCTTGCAGTGACCTTTGGCACGTTGTGGGCTTTAGTGTCTATAGTCTCCATTATTGATATCTCGCCTGATTTCTCCCTCTTATATACACTCACCAGCCACTTTATTAGGTACACCTGTTCAACTGCTCGTTAACGCAAATATCTAATGGTGTGGGGGATATTTTCTTGGCACACTTTGGGCCCCTTAGTACCAATTGAGCATCGTTTAAACGCCACAGCCTATAGGGGGAATTGTTGCTGACCATGTCCATCCCTTTATGACCACAGTGTACCCATCTTCTGATGGCTACTTCCAGCAGGATAACGCGCCATGTCACAAAGCTGAAGTTTGATCATCTCAAACTGGTTTCTTGAACACGACAATGAGTTCACTGTACTCCAATGGCCTCCACAGTCACCAGATCTCAATCTAATAGAGCACCTTTGGGATGTGGTGGAACGGGAGATTCGCATCATGGATGTGCAGCCGACAAATCTGCAGCAATGATGCTATCATGTCAATATGGACCAAAATCTCTGAGGAATGTTTCCAACACCTTGTTGAATCTATGCCACAAAGAATTAAGGCAGTTCTGAAGGCAAAAGGGGGTCCAACCCGGTACTAGCAAGGTGTACCTAATAAAGTGGCCGGTGAGTGTATATGCCATTTAACTGACGCTTTTATCCAAAGTGACTCACATTGCAGTGAGTGCATACATTTCAGTATACATGGTCCCAGCAGGAATCAAACCCACAACCTAAGCGTTGTTAGCGCCATGCTCTACCAACTGAGCCACAGAGGACCATATATATATATAGAGGACCCCTCTTCTCCGCACAGCATAAATATTTCAGAACCAGGTTTTCATAGATGGCTTTGAAGAGTGATAAATGAAAGCTCAGGAGCTGTGGGCTACTCACACTCGGTTAACTGTAGGCTACAGTCCCAGGTATCGCGTCAAACTCTTTCATTTATGTGTTCTTCCCTCTTGCAGTTTACCAGCGATAGGACTCTCATACTGAGAGTCTCTATTCCTGGTCGAGTTAATTAAGCAACTGTATTGGAGCTGCGCTCGTCTTTTGAATTCTGAACAGGTATTGGTCTTTTAGATATGCTCATCTATTATTCAACAGCCGGTGAGGACATGGACCGTGCCTGAGCTGATCAGCCAATTGTATCTCAGCTCAGTAACGTTAGATCAGGGTCTGCAGAGGTATTACTCACCAGTCATCTAACAACAGCCCCCCACCCTCTCTCTCTCTCTCTCTCTCTCTCTCTCTCTCTCTCTATTCCTCTCTCTATCACTCTCTTTCTATTCCCTCCTCTCTCTCTCTCTCACTCTCTCTACCCCCCCTTTCTCTCTCTCTCTCTCTCACTCTGAGACTCATGTCCTCAGATTCCCTTCCAAAGGTCTGTTTCCGCTCCCTGTCAATAGCGAATATTTGTCTTTAGTAGATTCATGGCGTGTGTGTGTGTGTGTTTGTGTGCGCACGTGTGGGCGTGTGTGTGTGTATATTACTGTGTGTGTGTGTGTGTGTGTGTGTATTACTGTGTGTGTGTGTGTATTACTGTGTGTGTGTGCGTGCGTGCATGCGTGTGTGTGTGTGTGGGTTTGAGGCTGTGTGTGGTGACAGTGCCATAGTGTCTACATAGCAGGGATGGGCTCTTTGTCCAGACAGGTATGCTTTGGCTGACTGGCTCCAACAAGGTCTTTCAGACAGGTAACAATAGCTAGCGTGCGCAGGGCAAAGCCAGGTTGGTATTTTGGTGACTCGCCCCCCTTTGGAACGCCTGCCTTTGGTCGTGTTATATTTCCAGGAGTGGTTTGAAATGGTTGTGATTTAGGTGGGAATGTTCTGTCTTTCAGTCTGCCATTCTTTCCATCCCAGTGGTAGAGTTTATCTTGGCTGTGGTACAGCTGCAGTAGGTGTGTTCTGATAGGCTGGCTGTGCTGCAATAGGTGTGTTCTGATAGGCTGGCTGTGCTCCAGTAGGTGTGTTCTGATAGGCTGGCTGTGCTGCAATAGGTGTGTTCTGATAGGTTGGCTGTGCTGCAGTAGGTGTGTTCTGATAGGTTGGCTGTGGTACAGCTGCAGTAGGTGTGTTCTGACAGGTTGGCTGTGGTACAGCTGCAGTAGATACGTTCTGATAGGCTGGCTGTGCTGCAGTAGGTGTGTTCTGATAGGCTGGCTGTGCTGCAGTAGGTGTGTTCTGATAGGCTGGCTGTGCCGCAGTAGGTTTGCTATGATAGGCTGGCTCTGGCATGTCAGGCAGGACCTCCAGCAGCAGAGCCGTTTAGGTTGGCAAGCGTTCCCTCCCCACCCACGCCACGCTGCAGCCAACTAAACACCCTGAAGCCTGATAACCTGTCAGAGGAACACAACTCCCACTCCATCTCTAGTTAAATACCTCTCAAGTGGATATCTCCTCCTCATCCTCCACATCCTTTTCCACCTTCTCCTCCTCAACCCAACTCTTGCTGCAGTATAGGCCTATACATTCAGATATAAAGAGATTCCTCCTCCTCCTCCTCCTCCTCTTCCTCTTCCTCTTCCTCCTCCACCTCCTCCTCCTCTTCCTCCTCCCAGCACCAGTAGTTGACCAGTCTTTGCTCAGAGAGGGATGTTTTCTGTTTCTGTTGTACTGATTCATGTCTGCTGCTGTTGTAATGGAGTCTTTCTGCATGCCAGGGCAGCGCTGTCTTCTGTCTCTGACAGCATGACTCATAACCTGTAACGTCTTACACCAAGGCAGGGCTGTCTTCTGTCTCTGAGAGTGTGACTAATAACGAATAAGGTCTTCTACCAAGGCAGTGTTGTCTTCTCTGGGAGCGTGATTGATAACCAATGAGGTCTTACACCAAGGCAGGGCTGTCTTCTGTCTCTGAGAGCCTGACTGATAGCCTATAACGTCTTATACTAAGGTAGTGCTATCTTCTGTCTCTGAGAGCGTGACTGATAACCATTGGTTATTGGTTATTAACCAATGAGGTCTTCTACCAAGGCAGTGTTATCTTCTCTGAGAGCGTGACTGATAACCAATAAGGTCTTATACCAAGGCAGTGCTGTCGTCTGTCTCTGAGGGAGTGACTGATAAGGGGGTGTTCTGGAATTCCCTGTGATAAATGTTTCATATCTATAATAACCATATTTCCTTTTAGAAAGTAATTTTAAAGAGGAGTCATTGTGGTTGAACGCACCACTGCTTGCGGAGGAGGAGAAAGGTGAGGCCTGAGGTGGGAGGAGGGGTGAGGGCTGGGGCTAGGAGGGAGGGGTGAGGGCTGAGGTGGGAGGAGGGGTGAAGCCTGAGGTGGGAGGAGGGGTGAGGGCTGGGGTGGGAGGAGGGGTGAGGGCTGAGGTGGGAGGAGGGGTGAGGGCTGGGGCTAGGAAGGTGGGGGGAGGAGGGCTGAAGTGGGAGGGGTGAGGGCTGGAGTTAGGAGGGAGGGAGGAGGGGTGAAGGCTGGGGCTAGGGGGAAGGGGGAGGAGGGGTGAGGGCTGGTGCTGGGGATGGGGCTGGGGCTGGGGCGAGGGGGGAGGAGGGCTGAAGGCTGGGGCTAGGAGCAGAGGGGGAGAGGGGTGAGGGCTGATGTGGGAGGAGGGGTGAGGGCTGGGTCTAGGAGGATGTTATTGCAGTCTCTCATGATTTACACAGAGGAACCACCTCCCTCAGGATTCCAACGTTCCAATGACCCATCTCTCTCTGTCTATTTATTCAGCCTCTCGCTCAGCCTATTCTCTCTCTCTCTCTCTCTCTCTGTCTCACTGTCTGCCTCTTTCTCTCTCTCCCCCCAGCTCCATAGATTTAGTGCCACAGTTTATTTGGCTCTGGAGAGGCTCTGGCGAGTCCCAGTGGAAAGCTTATTCTCCCTGGACAGACCTAGTAGGCTGGGGCTCTTAATGAACATACAACACCTTTATGGAGGACGGCAGAGAGGAGGGAAGAGAGGAGAGTAGAGAGGAGGGAGGACAGGAGGGGGGAGGAGGGAGGAGAGGAGGGCAGGGAAGGGGAGGAGGCCTACAGTCAAACATCCTCCATATCAGCTGTAATCTAGTGGTGACTGTCCACTGCAGGGCCGCTGAGCAGTTTCCTTCTGGGCCAGGCGGCCTAGTTTGATATCTGGTCCTGAGCAGGGTCCTGAGCAGGAACCAGACGAGGCCAGCGGTGACAATGGAATATCCCAACAACATCCTCCTGTCCAGAGCTTCTCTCTCTAGATATGGTTTTATAATCAAATCTCCAACTATTATTTCTACTCAAAACATTGAATATGTGTATTTTCTTCCCCTCAGCCATGACAGCCTGGTGTTACCTGAGTCTCACCCCTCTAGAATACAGCTGTAGTCTGGCATGTCTGGCATGTCCGTTACTCTGTCTGTCTCTTTCTCTGTTCCTCTCGCTCTCTATCTTTGTCTCTCTCCCTATTTCTTGGCCCCCCCCTTTCCCTCTCCATCCCCTCCCCTCCCCTCCCCTCCCCTCCCCTCCCTCTCTCCCTCCCACTTTCCCTCCCTCCTTCTCCCTCTCTCCCTCCCCTCCCTCCCCTCCCTCCCCTCTCAGACATGTGCTGTATAGATGTTATCAGTGACCCTTGTAGGTGACCCTCATGTGTAAAGGCCCTTCATGCTCAGTAATGCACGTCTAATCATGGCCATTACATTATACTCTGCTAGTCTGCAGCCATTATGACCACTGTACTGTGAACCCTGTCTGTCCAGACCACAGCCTGAGAACCTCCCTGTAACAGACTGCAACCCTTTGTTTGTCCAGACCACAGACCGTAACCCTTTCTGTCTGTTCAGACCACAGACCGTAACCCTTTCTGTCTGTCCAGACCACAGACAGTCACTAACCAGCCCACTGTCTATCCCATGAGGGGGGGGGGGGTTCCAGTGTATTTCATAGATCCTTCTGTGTCACCCATCCTTCTGTGTTCTGTTGCACACTCACTGACCCTTGACCCCTGAACCGACCCTACTTTGACCCTGACCCTGGTGGGTGGACGTCAGGGTGTCAGAGGGTGGA
>NC_139662.1:16564328-16566342 GCF_951799395.1 Argentina silus
CACACACACATACACACACACAGGAGAGCAAATAGTTTGGTTCTCATCCATCCATTATCCACATCATTACACCAATGATTACTTTCGGTATTGCCCGTTATCAACAGTTTATCACTGCCTTCTTTACGCACAGACACACATACACACACACACACACACACACACACACACACACACACACACACACACACACACACACACACACGCACACACAGGAGGAGAAAAATAAATAGGCCTACACTATCTTGCTTCTGTAGCAGTACAATAAATCATGGGCTCATTGAAAAAGTATGCTCATTGAAAACAAGGTCTAAATAGACTGAGAGCAAAACTATGTTGCGGTTTGAGTAAAAAACAGGGCTTATGTTCACATGTCATTGCACAATTGATCATGGATATTATTGTCTTTCTGTCTATGTTGCTGATAACCATGATGGTTGAAATGCGTAATTCATAACTGTAAGGTCAGTTTAGAGGAGACCTCAACACACAGAGGTGACATCACCCTGTCATAGAAATGGAGCAGTCAACTGTAAAAACAGCATGTTCCAAATGTAACTGCATCACGAGCCTCACGTAGCTGCATCACTGGCCTCATAGCTACATCACTGGCCTCACGTAGCTGCATCACTGGCCTCATAGCTACATCACTGGCCTCACGTAGCTGCATCACTGGCCTCACGTAGCTGCATCACTGGCCTCATAGCTGCATCACTTGCCCCATAGCTGCCATCACTAGAGGAGAGGAGAGGAGAGGAGAGGAGAGGAGAGGAGAGGAGAGGAGAGGAGAGGAGAGGGGAGGGGAGGGGAGGGGAACCCAGCTGACCTTAAACCTCTCAACCTGCAGGTTCACAATGAAGGGATTTTGATGTTCTTATGCAACAGTCCCAGACCTGGAATTACAGGAGATTAGAGTCCTGGGGGGAGAGGGGGGAGGGAGGAGGGGGGGGGTGGGCGGTGGAGGGGGGGGATTAGAGTCGAGGGATAAACAACTGGATCAGATGCCACCTATGAACAAGGAAAGGGCAGGGAAGGAGAGGAGGGGCAGGGGAGAGGAGAGATGCTGTTCTTAAACACACAGATCCTCACATAAAAATAGTAAACCTCATTGTCTTTTGTCAGGTGTCATCATTCTAGCATGACGCCACTTCGCTGAACTAACCGTGGAACCATTCTTGATTTTTAAAGATTTCCTGCATCAAAACGATCAAAACTCAATTAAAACCTGTTTGCATACACAGTATAATTAGCACCTGTTTTGTTTCGCATGAAATGTGACTGGCTAAACACACACACACACACACCCACACACACACACACACACACACACACACACACACACACACACACTGGAACACAGTTTCCAGCGTTCCTTTGTACTCTCAGTGAAGTGTGTAGGAGGGTAGAGTGTTGATCCTCTCAGCGTTCTACCCTGCTACACACTCAACTTCTTTGCCAGTCAGTCATGTCACATGTTCACTGGAAAGTATCATGTATGGATGTATTGTTTTGCTGAATACTCATGACAGTGATGGTTTGAGGCTGAACCAAGTTGTAACCATGGTAACGTTTTTGACAGGGCATATATTAGCCAGGCTAGTTTTCATCCTTCCTATAATTGCGTGATAGTTATCAGACAAATCAGGACGGACTAAGACATGAGTAACCCTCTCTCCTCTGAGGTCATGGTGCATTTAAAAAAAAAAACTCCAGACCTCCAGCAGTATAAAGACCTTATTGACAGTGAGCTGATGCTGTTGTTGATGAGCTGCTGAACGATGAGAAGATGTTTAAACTCCCATTGACAGAAACACAGTGTGAAACTGCTCTGGTGTTTGATGCTGCTTAGTCTGCATCAGCAGGAAGCCCCCCCCCCCCCACACACACACACACACCCCACACACGCACGCACACACACACACACACACACACACCCACACCCCACCTACCCCCCCAACACACACAGACACTTTAGTCTTGACATGAGAACCAGCTGTAGCAAAGATAAACACAC
>NC_139662.1:16599042-16601542 GCF_951799395.1 Argentina silus
ATGGTCATCTCTCCTTGGCCTTCATCAACAACCACAATGTCAGGTGTATTTGGCACTTTGGAAAATACCTCGCCATCATTCTCACTGAACCAGCTTGCCATAACACAGGAATGCTTGTGAATTTTAACTGTTAATGGTGATGCACACACAGACACACACACACACACACACACACACACACACACACACACACACACACACGTATGCACACACACTCACGCACACATGCACGCACACACACACTCTCACACACACAAACACACACACACACACACACACACACATGCATGCACACACACACACTCACGCACACACACACTCTCTCACACACACACACACACACACACACACACACACACACACACACACACACACACACACATGCATGCACACACACGCACGCACATACGCACACTCACACACACACATGCTTATGCTTGCAGATACACAGTGTTCAACTTTCTCCAGGGCAATTACTTCTGAGTGGCTAATCCACTCTGGGCTAAAACAGGACAGGGAATCTCATTGTGTTTGTGTGTGTGATGTAATGACTCGCAGGTGGATACCAATGAGGAGCCACTTCAGAGCACTCTATTTATGACTAGGCAGCTGTTCCCTTATCGCTCACATGCACACACACATCCAGGTTCTCCCTTGAATAGAAACCCTCTATCTCTCTCCTCTTCTCTCCTCCTCCCTCCTCTCCTGTCTTCCTCCCCTCTCCTCTCCTCTTCACCTCCCTCTCCTATTCTCCTCCCTCCTCTCCTCCCTCCATCCTGACATCCCTCCATCCTGTGTGTATTGATTACTGCGTCCTGATGGTCAGTCTGAATATTGACCTTTGTGTGACCTTTGTGTCTGGGTTGGTAAACATCTTCTGATTGGCTGTGAGAAGGTCAAGACTGCCCTTACCCCAAGGTCTGTGTGTGTGTGTGTGTGTGTGTGTGTGTGTGTGTGTGTGTGTGTGTGTGTGTGTGTGTGTGTGTGTGTGTGTGTGTATGGGAGGGATGGGAGTAAGGTGGAAAATGGGGGAGGTAGGTACTCGTCCATACTCCCCTGTCCTGACGCTACAGTATTCTCTCCCCCCCCACCCCTCCCCCCTTCAGGTTCGATGCAGGCCATGAATAAGACGCGTCGCATCATGGAGCAGGGTGGGACCCACTTCTCCAACGCCTTTGTGACCACGCCCATGTGCTGTCCCTCCCGCTCCTCCATGCTGACGGGGAAGTACGTTCACAACCACAACACCTTCACCAACAACGAGAACTGCTCCTCGCCCTCCTGGCAGGCACGCCATGAGCCACACACCTTCGGAGTTTACCTCAACAACACTGGCTACAGGACAGGTACGAGGCTACACACACATACATACAAATCAAATCATATCAAATCAAATCAAATCAAAGTTTATTTATCATAAACATAGATTACAGCCGTAGACGATGCAATGAAATGCTTAGGGCAAGCTGACTCCTCAACAATACAGCAAACAACAATCAAACAATCAATGAGGCAATACAATATAATAATAATAAAAACAATGACATAAGGTGGTGAAGTGTATAGCAACAGAACACAACAGCAATACTGGGTCGTAGCAACAGGAGTTGCTTAGGATAGGAATTTTTTAATAGGAATCAATTACACACTTTAATTTTAAGAGTGTCATAGAAAATAGTCTGAATGCTTATGTAAATTAGGTATTTCTGTATTTAAATTATAATAAATTTGCAGAAATTTCTAAAAACGTGTTTTCGCTTTGTCATTATGGGGTATTGTGTATGGGAAAAAAAACCATTTAATCAATTTTAAGTTGAGTCTATAACACAACAACACACACACACACACACACACACACACACACACACACACACATATACACACACACACACACACACACACACACACACACACACACACACACACACACACACACACACGGTGGTTCTCTAGTTATTGTGAGATGGTTCTCTCACATGGTTCTCTAGTTAATGATGAGAGTGTTGCAGAGTCATTGTATTGAGTCAGTTTTGATGACATGTCTCACAAGAGAGAATCACCTGATATTAAACCCCCCCCAACCTCCCCCCCCCCCCAGCGTTCTTTGGGAAGTATCTTAATGAGTACAACGGCTCCTATGTCCCCCCCGGCTGGAGGGAGTGGGTGGGCCTCGTCAAGAACTCCCGTTTCTACAACTACACACTCTGCAGGAATGGCGTCCGTGAGAAACACGGCTGTGAATACCCCAAGGTCTGTCTCTGTCTGTCTGTGTGTGTGTGTGTGTGTGTGTGTGTGTGTGTGTGTGTGTGGGTGTGCGTGCGCATTTGTGTGATGTGTGTGTGTGTGTGTGCGTGCGTGCGTGCGTGCGTGCGTGCGTGCGTGCGTGCGTGCGTGCGTGCGTGTGACTCACAGAGACCCTGTAAACTGGCACTGATATTATAACAGTTCTCCCTCCCTCCCACCCTGCCTCCCTCCCTCTCTCCCCCTCTCCCTCTCATCA
>NC_139662.1:16606542-16609042 GCF_951799395.1 Argentina silus
AATCACGGGGCCTGGCCGGGCCACTGTGTTGCCATGGTATCCTGTGAGATTGCATCTCAGTGGCAGCAGCAGCCTTGCCCAGGCTGGATATAGGTTCCTTAATGAAAAACAAGATATCATTCCTCCTTCTCTCCATCCCTCCATCTCTCCTCGACACGTCAGAGAGGAGAGGCAGTAATAACTTTACTGGCTCAGGGATGAGGGGGGGTGAGGGAGGGCAGGGGTGGTGGTGGTGGGGGGGTTCCTGTTCCTGTCTCAGCTCTGCAGCTGTAATCAGAGAGAGATGGCTTCTACAGGGAGAGGGGGATAGAGAACGCTGCAGGGAGAAGGAGAGAAAGAGAGAGATGAGGGCGAGAGAGAGAGAAAGGGAGGGAGGGTGGGAGCAGGAGGAATTGACAGAGAGAGTAGGTCTATAGATCGATAACTCATATCAGGACGCAGAGCCAGGAGAAGGTCAGATCACTCAGGAAACAGATCAATCTACTCCACACTTTCTTTTATCTTCT
Organism: Argentina silus; assembly: GCF_951799395.1. NCBI lineage: Eukaryota > Metazoa > Chordata > Actinopteri > Argentiniformes > Argentinidae > Argentina > Argentina silus. The sequence continues at coordinate 16,607,049 of NC_139662.1, forward strand.
TTTCTTCTCCCTCTTTCTTCTCCCTCTTTCTTCTCCCTCTTTCTTCTCCCTCTCTCTGTTCTCAGCAGTGGAACACCTGAAGTGTTTATTGATTGTTGCCGACCCCAGGCTGTTTCTGAACCAGCTGGCTTTCATCATCAATACCTCTATACTAGAGTAGCCATTCTATAGTACTACTCTATACTCCTCCCCTCACGACAGGACCTGGGTTAATACCAGACAGGACCTGGGTTAGGACCAGACAGGACCTGGGTTAATCCCAGACAGGACCTGGGTTAATACCAGAAGGGACCTGGGTTAGGACCAGACAGGACCTGGGTTAGGACCAGACAGGCTCTGGGTTAATACCAGACAGGACCTGGGTTAGGACCAGACAGGACCTGGGTTAGGACCAGACAGGACCTGGGTTAACACCAGACAGGACCTGGGTTAATACCAGACAGTACCTGGGTTGACATCAGACAAGGCCTGGGTTAATACCAGACAGGACCTGGGTTAGGACCAGAACCAGACAGGACCTGGGTTAGGACCAGAACTAGACAGGACCTAGGTTAGGACCAGCACTAGACAGGACCTGGGTTAATACCAGACAGGACCTGGGTTAATACCAGACAGAACCTGGCTTAGGACCAGACTGGACCTGGGTTAATACCAGAACTAGACAGAACCTGGCTTAGAACCAAACAGGACCTGGGTTAGGACCAGAACCAGAGAAGACCTGGGTTAGGACCAGAAGCAGACAGGACCTGGGTTAGGACCAGAACTAGACAGGACCGGGGTTAGAACCAAAAGCAGACAGGACCTGGGTTAGGACCAGAACCAGACACGCCAATCCAACACCTGGGTTATGACTGGAACATGAGATTTGATATCTGAAACATCTTTATAATGATTGATGTAGGTAGAGAGCAGAACTGTATTTGTGTATGTTTCTATATCAGTGTGTGTGTGTGTGTGTGTGTGTGTGTGTGTGTGTGTGTGTGTGTGTGTAATCTCCTCTCTCTGCTTGTTAGGTTCCAGGTGAACAAGAAGGGGAAGGTGTGGAGAGACTCGTTCCTGGTGGAGAGAGGGTGAGACAATAGACATTAGTCACACACACACACACACACACACACACACACACACACACACACACACACACACACACACACACACACACACACACACACACACAGTTCTATAGTACCTATGGTTGCATACTTGTCCTGTCAGACTAGCTGCATGCTGGTGTCTGTCTCCATGGTGTCTGTCTCCATGGCGTCTGTCTCCATGGCGTCTGTCTCCATGGCGTCTGTCTCCATGGCGTCTATCTCCATGGTGTCTGTCTCTGTTTCCAGAGCTTTGATTGGTTGTTCCCAACAGGAAGTTCCTGCACAAGAGGGATAATGGGAAGGAGGTGTCGCAGGAGGAGAACTTCCTGCCCAAGTACCAGCGAGTCAAAGACCTCTGCCAACGCACCGAGTACCAGACACCCTGCCAACAGCTGGGACAGGTACACACACACACACACACACACACACTCACTCACTCTCTCTCTCTATTCTCCCACTCTATTTTACCGCCAGAAGCTGTGTTTCTCTCACAGGAGGCAGGCAGGCTTGTACTCTAATGAAGCTGTGTGTGTGTGTGTGTGTGTGTGTGTGTATGTGTGTGTGTGTGTGTGTGTGTGTGTGTGTGTGTAGAAGTGGCAGTGTGTGGAGGACTCCACAGGGAAGCTGAGGCTGTATAAGTGTAAGGGGATGGCCAGCCTGTCAGCGGGCCGTCAGCTAGGTCCAGCCAGCATCAAGGCTCAGCTGTACCAGAAGAACCAGGACAGGAGCCAGGAAAGAAACCAGGACAGAAACCAGGACAGAAACCAGGACAGAAACCAGGACAGAAACCAGGACAGAAACCCAGAGAGGAACATAGAGAGGAACCAGGACAGGGATGTAGAGAGGAACGCAGAACCTGATGGATGCAACTGTGACCTGGTCCCCTCCTTCAGACTCAGTCCC
>NC_139662.1:16611542-16664042 GCF_951799395.1 Argentina silus
TGACACTTGCAGCATGCCTGGACTCACCTGCTTCACACACGACAACCAGCACTGGCAGACTGCCCCCTTCTGGTCAAGTACGGCACTACACACACACACACACACACACACACACACACACACACACACACACACACACACACACACACACACACACACACACACACCCACACCCACACCCACACCAACACACACTATATAATACTAACACACACACACCCACACCCACATCCACACCAAAACACACTACATACTACTAACACACACACACACACACACCCACACACACTAACCTCCCTCTCTCTCGTCAGTGGGGCCATTCTGTGCATGTACCAGTGCCAACAACAACACCTACTGGTGTCTGCGGACAATCAATGAGACACACAACTTCCTGTTCTGTGAGTTCGCTACAGGCTTCCTGGAGTACTTTGACCTCAACACTGACCCCTACCAGGTACGTACCCACCCTGACCCCTACCAGGTATGTACCCACCCTGACTCTTGACCCCTGACCCCTGCCAGGTACATACCCACCCTGACCCCTGACCCCTACCAGGTATATACCCACTCAGACCCCTACCAGGTACATACCCACTGTGACCCTTGACCCCTGCCAGGTACATACCCACCCTGACCCCTGACCCCTACCAGGTACGTACCCACCCTGACCCCTGACCCCTACCAGGTACATACCTACCCTGACCCCTGACCCCTACCAGGTACGTACCCACCCAGACCCCTACCAGGTACGTACCCACCCTGACCCTTGACCCCTGCCAGGTACATACCCACCCTGACCCCTGACCCCTACCAGGTACATACCCACCCTGACCCCTGACCCCTGCCAGGTACATACCCACCCTGACCCCTGAACCCTACCAGGTAATACTCCCAGCCTGAGAATACAACTGACCCAGTCTGTAACTGCTGACCCAGTCTTTAACAACTGACCAAGTGTAACAACTGACCCAGTATAACAACTGACCTAATCTGTAACAACTGACCCAGTATAACAACTGACCTAGCCTGTAACAACTGACCTAATCTGTAACAACTGACCCAGTATAACAACTGACCTAGCCTGTAACAACTGACCCAGTCTGTAACAACTGACCCAGTGTAACAACTGACCCAGTATAACAACTGACCCAGTATAACAACTGACCTACTCTACATCAGGACTGATAAGGACATTAATGAAATTGTGTGTGTGTGTATGTGTGTGTGTGTGTGTGTGTGTGTGTGTGTGTGTGTGTGTGTGTGTGTGTGTGTGTGTGTGTGTGTGTGTGTGTGTGTGTGTGTGTGTAGCTGATGAATGCTGTAAACACACTGGACCGTACCGTCTTGAACCAGCTCCACGTTCAGCTGATGGAGCTCCGCAGCTGCAAGGGCCACAAGCAGTGCAACCCCCGCACCCGCAACCTGGACCTGGGTGAGTCACCATAGCACACACACACACACACACACACACACACACACACACACACACGCACACGTACACATATACAGACAGACACACACACACACACACACACACACACGCACGCACGCACGCACGCACGCACACAAAATGAACACACTCTCTTAGGTTGTTTGACTCCAGAAGAATGAAGAATGACTGTTTGGCATCTTCATCATCATCATCCTCACCAGACCGAATCACGCCTGGCTTTTTGTTTTCTGTTTTCTCCTCTGGTGAAGTCGCCCTGAGATCACATGACATGAGTTTGTGTTTGTGAGAACTGATGTCTGTTTATCATCTAACTGGTGCTGTCTCTCCTCAGGGGGTAAAGAACCTGGCAGCTTTGATGAATACAGGTGAACCTCTACTCACTGTCTACAACACCTCTACAACACCTCTACACCACCTCTACTCACTGTCTACAACACCTCTACACCACCTCTACAACACCTCTACACCACCTCTACTCACTGTCTACAACACCTCTACACCACCTCTACAACACCTCTACACCACCTCTACAACACCTCTACAACACCTCTACAACACCTCTACAACACCTCTACACCACCTCTACACACTGTCTACAACACCTCTACACCACCTCTACAACACCTCTATACCACCTCTACAACACCTCTACAACACCTCTACTCACTGTCTACAACACCTCTACAACACCTCTACAACACCTCTATACCACCTCTACAACACCTCTACACACTGTCTACAACACCTCTACAACACCTCTACAACACCTCTACAACACCTCTATACCACCTCTACACACTGTCTACAACACCTCTACAACACCTCTACACACTGTCTACAACACCTCTACACCACCTCTACAACACCTCTACACACTGTCTACAACACCTCTGCAACACCTGGTCCATTCAAAGTTAATTGATACAACGGTTTGAGAGGCGTTCGAGAGGTGTTCGCAGCTGTGCTTTATTGGCTGATAAAGTAACAGCTATGAAGCGTTTTACCTGTTTACCATATGTTACATTAACATCCCTGTGCTAACACTCGAATTACAAACATTTGTTTATCACGTTACCTTGACAACAGGGGCCGTTTTGACAAAAGTTTACTTATACACATACTTACTTATACACATACTTAAGAATCTAGCACCATGTACTTTCACAAAACATAAAATACTTAGATGGGAAAACACTGAGTGCGTGTGCCTCTTTTGCACCTTGCATGACTGTTGTTGGGGATTGAGCACTTTTCTAACCCAATGGAGACACAGTCTGTCTGTCTGTCTTTCTGTCTGTCTGTCTTTCTGTCTGTCTGCCTGTCTGTCTGTCTGTCTCTTTGTCTGTCTGTCTTTGTCTGTCTGTCTGTCTGTCTGTTTGTCTGTTTGTCTGTCTGTCTGTCTGTCTGTCTGTCTGGGGTATGTTCCTGCTTGGTAACAGGACAGGGTAACAGTGTGTGTTGTTGCTTGGTAACAGGCAGTTTCAACGCAGAAAATGGCCCAAAGTGCGGAGGCCCGCCTCCAAATCTCTGTGAGTTTGGAATTCCACCCGGTCGTCATGACGTCACCAATCAGTCACCTCTAACTTCCTTTTTCCTGTCTTTCTTTTCTTTCTTTTCTTCAGTTTGTCAACACTGGGTGCATGCTGCTGTCTGCTTCTCCAGCTGACAACCCTGTCTGTCTGTTATGCATGGCTCAGCTTCTGTTACAGTTCTGTTTCCCACCTGTAGAAGGCATCACTCTCCCCCATCTCTCCCCCATGTCTCCCATGTCTCCCTTTTAACATCTGTGTGTGTGTGTGTGTGTGTGTGTGTTCATGTTTTCACCAGTAGAGGGCAGTGTTGTCCATGTGTCATGTAGTTACATCATACACTAGAGTCTTATAGAAAGAGCACAGAATCAACCCATTCAAGCTCTCATACGCAATACTGTTCTGGGGCCAGTTTAATCTCTGTCCTAGGACCAGTTTAACCTCTGTCCTGGGCCAGTTTAACCTCTGTCCTGGGACCAGTTTAACCTCTGTCCTGGGACCAGTTTAACCTCTGTCCTGGGACATGTTTAACCTCTGTCCTGGGACACGTTTAACCTTTGTCCTAGGACCCGTTTAACCTCTGTCCTGGGACCAGTTTAACCTCTGTCCTGGGACCAGATTAACCTCTGTCCTCTGCATTGTGTCTCCTCAGAGGGCAGATCTGGGAAGGATGGGAGGGCTAGAGGCCAAGAGCACGTGTCCCCGACAGATACGCCCCTTGTCGCCGGGGAAACGGACTGGTCAGGACGAGAACCTTTGTACAGATGTGATGATGCGGCCGATGATGTCATACCCCCCTACAGCGTCGGCCCGGAGGACTGGCAACACTTCAGCTCCGATGTAGACAGGATGCTCACGTTGCTAGGCAACTTCAACCAGCCCGACTGTCACCACAGCAACCTTATTCCTGGGGCGAGGCAGGAGGGTGGAGGAGACCACGCCCTGGTGTCTTCAACTGACCAATCAACTGCAGCCATCTACCTGACCACCCTGGCCACACCCGCTCTGCTGTTGAGGGAGGCACTGGGGCTTTCTTCCTCCTCCTCCTCCTCTCCCTCCTCCTCCTCCACCTCCTCCTCCTCTTCCTCCTCCTCCTCTTCCTCCCCCACCTCCTCCCTCCTCTCCCTCCTCCTATCTCCCCCGGTCCCTGTTAAGAAGGGCAGCCTAGACTGGGCCCGCCCCCCACCTCCTCTGACCCCACCCCTGGAGGAGCGGCCACCTGGTCTGCAGGAGGTGGAGGAGAGTGGGGAGAGGGAGGAGAAGAAAGAGGATGAAGAGGAGAAGGAGAGAAGGTTCTCTGATTGGAGGCTGAATCACTGTGACTGCAGTGACTTCATACTGGAGGCGGAGCTTGGGGCACCCGAGTGACTACCTGTAGGACCCCTCCCTCACCCTGTCCTCCCTCTCCCCCTCCTCCTTCCCCTGTCCTCCCTCACCCCCGCCCTCCCCAGAGCCCTGCCCCCTCAGGCCCCAGCACCTCCAGCCACCCCACCCCACCCCCACCCCCCTCCCACACACACTTTGCTGGTCCTTTGCTCTGCTCTGGCTCCAGTCTGGACTCGTCTGGTGGAGGGAGGAGAGAGAAACTTGATTAATTTTGATATTTTCATTGGATTGTTTGAGAAATATTTTGTATTGTGGCCATGTGTACTTGACTTGTGTAGTTTTAACTAGCTCTACCCCCCGCTCCACCCCCCGCCCCCCCGCCCCCTCCACCCATGCAGCTTCAGTGGATGTGGCACCTTCACTAATGTAGTCGTCTTGCCTTGTGACTAACAAACATTTGAAAACCCTTCATTCTATTAAATGCAAATGATCAACTATTCACATTGACATTTATATACACACACACACACCCACACACACACACACACACACACACACACACACACACACACACACACAGCCCCTCTCAGTTCCAGTGTTGTGTAAGATAGTGTTCTGTTCCTGAGGAAACAGACTAGATATTGACTGTACGTGTCAGAGGCAGAATAGTGTTATTGTGTTAATCAGAGTGTTTGACCTCCTGGTGTTGAACAGGACTAACCGTTGTACTAACAAGATTCTACAGCAGCATTACCCAGGATGCAACATTCACACTGGAGAACCTGCGTTTGCAGACCATGTGATCAAGAGTCCAGGATGGAACATCGCAGTCTGCAGTCCCTCAGAACTCAGAACCCAGAACTCAGAACCCAGAACTCAGAACCCCAAACCAGTCTGATCTGACCTGTTGTATCACCTGTTTCTATGAGGTCATCAGCCTTCCTCTAACATCAACGTCTCAGTGTTCCATCAGCCCTATATTCCCTGTGTTCTAGGGCACTAGATACATGTTGGTTCTCTAAACATTCATGTTCTAGAACACTAGATACATGTTGGTTCTCTAAACGTTCATGTTCTAGAACACTGGACACAAGTTGGTTTTCTAAACGTTCATGTTCTAGAACAATGGACACATGTTGGTCCTCTTATTGTCTTTTCTGTAGGTGAGAATAAATGAAAGAGATGTACTTAACTAACATTGCATTCCTGCTGTTACTAGCCTTTTAGTGTTCTGCTCTCCATGGTGCTAATGCTGTCTCAACATATAGATATACAATTGCTGTATGTATTTGAATGTATGTTTTGCAATTAATGTAAATGTTTAAATATATTTTATAATACACAGTAGAGGCTTAATGATGAGGTAGCAGGAGCAGTGGCCCATCAGAGCTACTCCCTCAGACACTGGTCTCATGTCTGGTAGACTCTGGTCCTCTAGACTGACCTCCACCTGGTCTGGTCTGGTAGACTCTGGTCCTCTAGACTGACCTCCACCTGGTCTGGTCTGGTAGACTCTGGTCCTCTAGACTCACCTCCACCTGGTCTGGTCTGATAGACTCTGGTCCTCTAGACTCACTTCCACCTGGTCTGGTCTGATAGACTCTGGTCCTCTAGACTCACCTTCACCTGCTGGTTTGGTAGACTCACCTCCAGGTCTACAATACTGTCTCACACCTCCAGGTCTACAATACTGTCTCACACCTCCGAAATTGTCTCACACCTCTAGGTCTGCAATACTGTCTCACACCTCCAATACTGTCTCACACCTCCAGGTCTACTGTCTCACACCTCCATGTCTACAATACTGTCTCACACCTCCAGGACTACAATACTGTCTCACACCTCCATGTCTGCAATACTGTCTCACATCTCCAGGTCTACAATACTGTCTCACACCTCCAGTCTACAATACTGTCTCACACCTCCAGATGTACAATACTGTCTCACACCTCCAGGACTACAATACTGTCTCACACCTCCAAGTCTACAATACTGTCTCACACCTCCAGATCTACAATACCGTCTCACACCTCCAAGTCTACAATACTGTCTAAGGTAAACCATTGGAGGTTCTCTGTACAATACTCTCTGACACACCAGGCTCCTCCTCCCCTGAACTACAAGGACAGCAAAGCTTGTTCTGAGCATGTCGAACAGGAAGAGAACAGGACTGCTAGATGTGAAGAAGAAAATAGAGGGACTGCTGGATATGAAGAGGAGAACAGAGGGACTTGTACTGTCACACATAGATCTATCAGACATCTATTTTTGTTTCCTTGGTTACCAGTGACACCTTGATAGCGGTTGTTAGTTTGTGAATAAAGTGTTGAATTCCAAGGTAGCGAACGCCTGTGGACTCAGATGTGTTATCTCTCTCCCTGACACACACACACAGACACACACATGCACACACACACACACACACACACACACACACACACACACACACACACACTCTCTCTCTCTCTCTGTCTCTCACACACTCTCTCTCTCTCGCTCTCACACACTCTCGCTCTCTCTCTCACACACACACACACACACACACACACACACACACACACACACACACACACACACACACACAGTGTGGCTCTGCTATGCTAGCCTGGACATTCTACATACATAAACCTTGGAAGTTGATGACACAAACATAAAATATAATGTTTTGCACTTGTCCTATAACAACAACACTCATTATGATTTTGATTCTCAATTAAATTGAAAAAAAAAACACCTGTCAAGCCAGTTGTCCCATCACCTTTGAGTACCCTGAAATAGGGGGACTATGCAAGTATTTCTGAAATCTCTGAATGGTGAAACCAATATTCACACAACATTTATACCATCACATAAAAGCTGAGCATCTCTACTTCAACCTCATAGACCTCCATGAGTAGAGAGCAAAAAGAAGAAATGCTTCACTGTCCCATTACGCAGGACACTAACTTGGACTAACTTGCGACTGAATGTGTTTCTCTATGTCGTCGCTAGAGGTCGCGGTTGGATCAGGACAACAACCCGATACAGAGTGAAAGCAAAGCATGCAGTTGGATGTAGCCCAGTTGAGATCAAATTACACATACCCTACGAGGCAAAGGCATGGAGGGGTTGAGCGGCGGGGCGGGGAGCAGCGGGGGCACCTACCGACCGTCTGACTCACGCGCAGACAAGACGGGGCTGAACTTCCCCGCTGTAGTTTCGTGGCACAGCACCGGGACATCTACTACAGGAGGCTACAGTGCCGATCCTTTTCCAACTTGTTGTTCGCACAATGTGAGAAAAATGGCCGAGACACGGTAAGCGAGTTATTATTGTTGTCACTGCAAATATGTTCTGTTGAAAAACACGCGGAAAGAATGTAACAAGTTGTTGCCGTGGTTGGAATCCTCGTGAGAATAGCTACTGTATAAGTGTCATTACTTTCCTAGTTGTGTGTGTGTCTCTGGAGGCTACCGTGTCGGACGTAGTCTAGTTTGATAAAGTTAGACTTAGTGGAGCCTCGTATCGTTTGTGTAGCAAACTTGAAACGAGTCAGGGATTTGCTCGTTTGCCTCAAATGAAAATGTTCCCGAATTTGCGATTCACATGGAACAATGGAGAAGACACAGGCTGCTCCTGTAACTATATCACAAGAAGATAGATAGATAGATATGTACTTTATTGATCCCCGAGGGGAAATTAAGGCGTAACAACTGTTAACAATGTAACAGTTGTAACTCTGTAGTAACAACAATGTAACAAGTCAGTGTATCATTGTACGAGTCATTACAGGCCTAGTAATGTGAATCATGATATTGTTTGGGATCATAAACTTTGCTTAACGAGATCTTTATTGTATCATGTCGCTCTGTCTAGTTTGCTGTATCCTTTTAAATGTAGATACAGTATGCTGACTGTGTGACGTCGCTCTGCCGCTTTGACGTCAGATTTCCACGGTGGATTAATCGGTTCGTTTTGAGGAGACGAGTCTGGACTTGACTGGCATCTTTCTGAACAGTTGCTGAGCGCGAGGAGAGGTCTGGTTACCCATGCTCCAGCACCCCAAGGTGCCGCGCGAGCCTCGAATGCCAGGTGTCAACTTAAAGGGGCAATCTGTAATTGGTACCTCCAAAATTGGTTTTGCACTTTTAAATGAATGATATATAGCCATTGATCCTTGAAGAATAGATAACGTATAAATGCCTCATGAGCTTAGTTCAACTGTTCTACCCCCATCAGAATGCAAAATATAAGATTGTTTTACTCCATTGTTTGTAAACAATGTAATTGTAAACACTGTTTAGCTTCAACAAACAGTTAAAACTATAATTTTGATCTCAGGGATGGTCAGTCCTTGCACGCTCTGTCTATGAATTTGAGCGTGGTTAAATTTCTCCAGGCCCATCCCTCAGCTGTTTACCAAATGAAGTGGCGGGGAGACCACTTTGTTATTGTTTGAATCCCAGATTGCCCCTTTAATGACTAGCCTTTTCTCCCGGTCTGGCAGCATTCTATCAGTGGATTCATCACTTTATTATTAATCTCTGTCAGCATCTACCTCACCTGTGGTCTCTGCTGCCGCTCAACCACTGTGTGGGTGGGTGTGTGTCTGTGTGTGTTTGGGAGAGAGGCAGGTGCACCAACCTGCCTGTCCAAGGTCTTTACTAGTGTAGATTGTTCGGGTCCCAGGGTTAGAGAGAGAGAGAGAGAGGGCGAGAAAGAGAGGGGGGAGAGGGAGGAGAGGGAGGAGAGAGAGAGAGGGGGTAGAGAGAGAGACAGGGGGAGAGAGAGGACCGTTTTTCATCCCTGCTCCCAACATTTCTATACATTACTTCCTCCTCTCCTTCCTTTCTCTACTCTGTCTCTTTATCATTCTTTCTTGTTTTGTTCCCCCATTCCTCTACCCCTCCTCATCTCGTCTCATTCTTCCTCAGAGCACCATAAGCGATTCTCAGTGTGTGTGTGTGTGTGTGTGTGTGTGTGTGTGTGTGTGTGTGTGTGTGTGGCAGTGTTTGAACACCTAGCATCAGAGCTTGTACGGTTCGTCTGCTAGAACACTTAGAGAGCTGTGGAACTGTTGTTCTGGAAGGTACTAACATGGAGGATCAGTCGTGTTTTTAAAAAGGTTTTAACATGGAGGAGGATCAGTAGTTGCTTTCTGTAGCATGGACTGGTCATCTTTCACTGACTAACTGTCACATGTTGGATGAAGTAGTTTGGATGTAGTGAACTACTTTTTTATCATAGCTTTAGTTTGCCAAACTATATTTCTCTCAAGGGTAGCTTTATTGTAGTTCAACTTCCCTTGCAAAGTTAAATACATTTTCAGAGTAGCTTCCCCAACACAGCACATGACCAATGCTGGAGTACAGACAGACTTTGATTGGCTGAGAGAGAGAGAGAGAGAGAGATTTCAAATTTCAAATCCTCTTTATTGAGTCAATACAAATCAAGCATTCCATAGACTCCTGACCACTCAGGACCTCCTCATCCCTCTCAGGAGAGAAAGGTTAAACCCCAGCCCCAGGTACACAGAGGGAGGTAGGCCCCAGGTGCACACACAGAGGGAGGGAGGCCCCAGGTGCACACACAGAGGGAGGTAGGCCCCAGGTACACAGAGTCGTACCCAGGGTCATAGTCTGTAGTCTGTACCTGATGCTGTTGTGTGTCTGTAGTATTATTATAGTTTTCAGTGAGCTCCCTGATGTCTGTCTGCGTCAAAGCTGCAGCAGCGCCTGCATTCCTGCCCTAGAAAGGTGTAGCAGAGGAGTGTCGGATTACACACACACACACACACACGCACATACACACACATACACACACACACATACACACACACACACACACACACATACACACACACATACACACACACACACACGCACACACACACTTGGATACTTTATTTGGGTTCACAGTAAAGCATTACATAAAAGAATCCAACATATAACAAAGGTCATACAAATAGTCAAGGATACAGGTAACATCGTCTTCACCACACATCTAAGCTTCCCACAACAGCTGACACAGAACAATATCTTGCAAGCTGCTTAGCGTTTTTCCTATGGGAGCCCTGCAATTTGCAGGCCACGTGCTGTCAGGTAATGCACATGTTCAAGGCTGCCAAATATCAGTATTACCAGGTGACACCTGAAGCCAAGGCCACTAATACGTGTGACTAGGGGCTGGTATTTTAACAGTTTTGTAGAAAAGGCTTCCTCCATGTACAGATCGAATGAGCAGCCTACTCCTAATATGGTCATCTCTCCTTGGCCTTCATCAACAACAACAATGTCAGGTTGACAAAAAATTAGGTTGACAATGCGGTCATGCCTGGCAATGTATAGACCTTTGTGACTCACAGGACACCAGAGTGCGGGGTTATACTTAGTTGGCAGAACCTGTAGCCTTGCTTTAACAGTAAAGATCAGTATGTCCTCGCCTATGGTAGCATTTCTGTGCATGGAATATGATACAGAATTGCCAACAAAGTCCAGAGCAGCAAGTTTCCCCAGCAACCTCAGGCCAGTCCAATGTTGCACTAGCAGCTTCTGTCTTAATACTGAGAAGAGTTGTCCTTGATGATGTATGCTGTAGCTCCTGGGATGTTCCATCATGGGTGACCGTAGCCTCCACAACAACACAGGGGTCTGTGACCACTGCATCAGATGAAGACACTGGTTCCATTTGTGGGTTAATGTGTGTCCATTTTGGCTCCACTCCAATCCGGTTGCATTAGTCATTGAGTTCCAGCCAGACTCCAAAGCCCGCAGCACGTGTGTCCAGTTTCCCATTGGTCTTCTTCTTGAAGCCTAAAGAGTTGTCCTCTGCCAGTTGCCCATGGGACCTTCCGTCTCTTTGTCCACTAGAAGGGAAGCTCTGGCTTGCTCCCGCACTGTTTGTGACTGTTGTCACTGTTCAGGAGATGAGTTATTATTGTTGTAGTGTATATCCATTTGACATTTTGGACTATTTTGACTTGGGAATATGACATCTCAAGTGGAATGTGTGAACATTCTGTGGAATAGGCACATTGGCAAACAGACACTGAACTTCTCTTGTAGCTTCATGGCTACAGGCAGAGGGGACTAGTCAATCATCTCAAGCCTAGTTGAATAATCATGAGCGAGCTGGAGTACATGCTCATCCATGCTCTGGCGATCAATATTTGCCTTCTGTTTGCCTCACGAGTTGGAAACTTTCTCAGGATCCGTGCAACGTACTTCAGTAGTGGAGTTGCGAAGGGTCTTCCGTCCCAATATTTTGCGACACCATTCTTCAAAAAGCTCCATTTCCCCGGGATCACCGGAGGAGACAAAGTTTGTTTTTTATCTTAAAACAGTTTAGCGTCTAGGCTTTTCCTGAAGGCTCTATCGTGTTTCCGGAAGGTTGTCCATTCATCTTAGGAGAACGGTCGTTCACAGTCAGAGATATCTGCCGAGGTATTTCCACCCGCCAGGTGTATTGGGGCTGGGTCATCATAAAAGGCTTGTTTGAAAGCCTACTTTAGCGCTTTTGGTGCAAACATATGTACCAAAAGTGCATTCAGGACGGCAATTAGAACGGGTTTGCTTAGTTGTTTTAGTGGCATGCCATGTCTTGGCACAGAGCTGCTGCACTCACATCTGCTCCTCCCGGAAGCACACACACACACACACACACGCACACACACACGCACACACACACACACAGAAACATACACACACACACACAGATAGATTTGGTTATAAATAGGAGGAATGTAGAGAAGAGAGGAGGATGAAAGAGAGAGGGAGGGAGAGGGAGAGGGGGGGAGAGAGAGGGAGAGAGAGAAGGAATGAGTGTGCGTTGGCCCTAACCCTCAATGCTCCTGGTAGAACTGTGTTTATAGTAGACACTGTTGTGGTGTCCACTAGTTCTCTCTCTCTCTCTCTCTCTCTCTCTGAGTATATCTCGGCTTGTTGTTGTTGTTGTTGTTGTTGTTGTTTTGAACAGGTTTTATGGCACAGTGTTGACTTCTCTGAGTAGGTGTGGAGAGAGAGTTGCTTTTCTGACAGGTTTTAACAGGTTCACTTTTTTACAGTTTACAACTAGTTAGATGGTTCCTTCCACTGAAAGTAGTCCATGGGCCAGGAGAAACAGTCATCCATGGTTCAGAGTTGTTTAAATTGTCACTACTATCTTCAGCTAACTTTAGCCACCGCTAAACAAAAAAAACAATGGAAGTGATGGGGGGGCAAGTAGACACAGTTTAAAATTACATGTCCAAATCAACTTGGTTGGTTGGTATTTACTTTGAGTAAATTGCTAATTTGGCCACAGATTTTGATAATTTAGTCTCAACTGCTGCCACCACTCCCATTGTTGCGTTGGTAGTGGTGCCTAAAGTTAACTGTCCCTTTAAGGTGTGTGCTGAGTCAGACCTACAGGATGTAGAGTAAACAGCAGGTGTGGCCACACACACACACACACACAGGGACTATGATGAACACACACTCTATTATTGGGTTGTGATCTTTTGCACCCAAATCATTTTTCTAGTTCCAATTCAAATCAACTCGACCGCAGCCCATGCCCTGCCACACACTCCACCCCCCCGAGGCCATGAGCTTTCTTACAAACAAATAATTAGTTAAAATAATAATAATAAAATAAAGCATTACAGTAAACGTGACAGTGCAAGATGGCAACTTAGATACACGAGAAAGGAAACATGCAGGGGAAATATGGAATGTCTGTTACACAAAGGTGTGAGACCTGAAGCCTCCTCAGGAGTTTGGTTCTGTTTCGGTCTGTGGGAGGGTTAGGGTTAGGGTTAGGGAGGGGGAGACAGTGTGATAGATTAATGTAACAAAACAATTGTTAATAATCCTTAATTTACACTCCACGTTATTGGATAAAGTATATCTATATGAAAATAAACATACATATATTCACACACACACACACACACACACTCACTCACTGAGGCTCTCTCTCACACAGACATAGTCAGGCCATATAATCTGACTTACTATACGTCGTCATGTCATATAATGTCTCCAGAGTTTGACTCCGTTTCCCATACTGCCCCTGTGTCTAGGTGTGATTGGGTGGCGATCGTGGAGCCTCGCTCCCGGGAGAGGATGTACGTGAACCTGGTGTCTGGAGAGTGTGGCTGGGACCCGCCCCCTGGCGTCGCTGTGCGTCAGTCCGACGGCAACCAATGGTGGGAGTTGTTTGACAGCCATAGCAACCGTTTCTACTACTACAACAGCTGCAGCCAGACCACCGAGTGGCACCGCCCCCTAGGCTGCGACATCCTGCCCCTCGCCCAATTACAGGCCAGGAGGCGGGGCTCTGAGCCAGGGGGGAGGGGCTACGGCCAGCCCCAGAGAGGCCACACACCTCTGCCACCCGCCCCTGATGCCAGTGGGCGGGAAACCCCGTCTAAAGGCCACTGTGACAGCCTAGAGAACAGGAGAAATGCCAGCAGGTAAAGACCACACGTGTGTGTGTGTGTGTGTGTGTGTGTGTGTGTGTGTGTGTGTGTGTGTGTGTGTGTGTGTGTGTATATATCTCCTCTCTCTGTGATGATGTCATGGCCTGTGATAAGTGTGGGAGGAGTCCCTGAGTAGAAAACACGGTTCATGTTCTCAGTTCTCTGGTGGTTTCTCTTAACTGATGGTGTTAAATCAGGTTTTCAGGACATAACAAAAGGTGTGCCACAAGGATCAATTCTTGGTCTGTTTTTTTTTTTTTTTTTTTTACTATTTACATTTACAATATTGGATTATCTGTAAATATTTATAACCTGCACTTGTATGCCGATGACACTGTTGTATATACTATTGCCCCCACGATTGACCAGGCTCTTTCTGAGCTACGGTTTGCTTTTTTGTCCTACAGAAAGCATTTGTGAAACTGAAATGAGTACTTAATGCTGGAAAAACTGTATGTTATTTTCCAAATCACAAGAAAATGTATCTGATGATTTTTGCATATGTACATTGGGTGGTGCCCCCTTTGAGCATGTTCAGGCCACATGCCCTACTGCATAAGCTCCCGGCTTACCTCACCTCATTATTGAAGTATAAGAACATGAGTTACCAAACTCGTTGCCCCCCCCGCTCTCTCTCTCTCTCTCTCTCTCTCAGTCTGTCTATCTATCTATCTATCTATCTCTCCCCCCCCTCTCTCTCACACACTCTCTCTCGCTTTCTCACTCCTGCTCTTTCTCTCTGTCTCCTCCTCTCCTCTCTCTCTCCCTTCCCCACACTCTCTCTCCTCCTCATCCTCTCCTCTCCCTCTCTCTCCTCTCTCCCCCTCCCCCTCCCCCTCCCCCTCCGTGGTTTAGAGTGGTTGACATGTGGTCAATGTGATGGTTAGGGTTATGGTTATGGCCAGGATGGGGTTAAGTGGTAACTTTGGTCCACAGGTGTGTGTGTGTGTGTGTGTGTGTGTGTGTGTGTGTGTGTGTGTGTGTGTGTGTGTGTGTGTGTGTGTGTGTGTGTGTGTGTGTGTGTGTGTGTGTGTGTGTGTGTGCGGTCATGATAGGACCACTCCCTGTTCTGCGGTATTTAGCCTCTGACAATATTACCAGATAGAACCCGCACACAGATCTCTCTCTTCTCCTCCCTCCTCCTCTGTGTGTGTGTGTGTGTGTGTGTGTGTGTGGTCCCCTGGGAGAGGGACAGGCCAAGGCTGAGAACAGCTGAGAGAGAAGATGGGAGGGACAAGCCGTGGGAAACTGAGTGTGAATTTTCTCTGGTGATAGTAGCAGGGCTGTGGACACACATACACACACACATGCACACACATGCTGATACACACATTTATCTGTAAAACAATAGACTGCAGTGTAGTGAGTTTATGATAATCTCATTTGTTACATTTGTCTGTGTGTGTGTGTTTGAGGATACTGTGTTTATATAGTATAAATGGGAATTCCTCTGGGAGAGAGGAGCCTGTAGTTGGTTCTGCTCTGTGTGTGAATGTTTTGTGAAGGTTGTGAGAACGTTGTTTGAACATGTTGTGAAGGTTGTGTGAACATTGTGATGTGAACGCTCTGTTGGTATTTCCTGTTTTGCTATGGAGAGATGACCTTTGAACTTTCCACCAGGCGTCCCTCAGGACACCCCTCTCTCTACTCAGGACCTGAGGCCTTCCTAAAACACACACACACACACACACACACACACACACACACAGCCAGAGCAACTGACACAACATTGTGGTGCTAACTACTGACACCAATGGGGAGGGGGAGCTGTTTTGGTTCCTATGTCTCTATTGTCCCTGTGGCCCAGACAGACACGCAGACAGACAGACAACTCACACAGACAGGCAGGCCGGCAGACAGACAGATATAGGACAGACAGACAAACTTGGGGGGGTAACGTTGCTACTGCATCTCCAAGCTAACGGGGAAGTCTGGTTTTAACACACATGGCCAGAGACTTTCTGTTTATATGCAGAACAAATCTGGCTGTCCAAAACATTTTACTGCCCACAACTGATTTCCACAGCCATGTTTAAACACCCCCCCTCCTCTCCTCTCTGCTCCTCTCCCCTCCTCTCCTCTCCTCTTCTCTCCTCTCTCCTGTCCTCTCTTTCTCATTCACAGTAATGAAGCTTAGCCGTTGGCTGGAGCCTGACTGCTGTAGTGACATGGCCTAGTGTCTATACTACTGTTTATTGCTCAAGTGTACTGTTTACTAGTTAGTGTTTACTAGTTAGTGTTTAGTGTAGTTTTGTAACTGGCGAGGTGTGTTAGGCTGTGAATGGTCGTCTCTCAGAGTGAAGCTGGCTCAGGCTGATGGTTGTTTGTTTGTTTTGTTGTTGTGGCGGAGGAGGGGGGGGACGGGGGACGGGGGACGTGACAGGGGGAGCAGCGTTCTCACAGTGACATTGGTGGTGGGGAGGTCATCGTTCTCACAGAGACTGAAGGGACCCCTCACCGATTAAGCATCATCCTGGGCCAACTCAACCCCTGTGTGTGTGAGGGAACACTGCCATGAGTGTGAGTGTGTGTGTGTGGAGGGGGATGTGGTGGTTGTGTAGAGGCGTGTGTGTGGAGGAGGTGGGTTGGAGTTGGGGGGTGGGGGGTGGGAGTCGGGGGGGGGGGGGAGTGTGTGTGTGTGTGTGTGGGGGGGTCTAGTTGAGAGGTTGTGAGTTGGCAGACCAGAACAGAGCCTAACACTGGTGGATTCCTGTTTTCCCCAGTGCTAGCGTAACTGTAGCGACCTGAAGTGGAAAATCTACTTTCCTGTTGTGTTTCTCCTACAAACAGGGGCGTGGTGTGTTCTGGAAAGTGTGTGTGTGTGTGTGTGTGTGTGTGTGTGTGTGTTCCTGTTTGATAAGCTGAGTAAGGCTTTCTTCTGTGAAGTGTTTCTATTGTTTCATTGTGACACGCTGTTGAGTAACGATGAATCTCTCTGCTCTGCCCTGATTATGTTCCCACAATATCCTCAACGACAACAGTCCCAATATGACTGAAACTCAGCTCTGAGGAGGGTTCTAGAAGGTCAAAGTTCTGAGGAGGGTTCTAGAAGGTCAGAGAGTTGAAAGCCTTTAGCTGAGGCAGGAATGTGCATTCTGTAATTCTGTGCCAGCTGAGGTATTCCAGACACCGATGTAGATATGAAGCTGGGTTAGAGTTTGTAGGGTTAGGGTTAGTTAGTAGATGTTGGGTTTCATGTATAGGTATCAGTGAGTTAGTGTTTGTCTATGGGGGTGTGTGTGTGTTTGTGTGTGTGTGTGTGTGTGTGTGTGTGTGTGTGTGTTTCATGTGTAGATATTAGTGTGTGTGTCTGAACCCCTCTTCTTTGTTCCAGGGAGTTGGATTCAAGATGGCAGCCAGCGCCAGGCTCCAAGGCGGCCATGTTGGTGAAGGTCAACAGCATCGGCAGGAATCAATCAGCCAGTGGCGCTAATGCCCGGCCACTCCCTCCTCTAACCCTGGTGTGCCATGCCCACTCTGACAGACCGAGCCTCCCAGGCAAGATGGCTGCTGTCCCGGGGGCTAGCCCCGCCCACCAGCCCCTCCGGCCCGCCTCCCCCCAGTATGGCTCCACCCCCCCCATCTATGATGAGCCACCCCTGGACCCCCCCATCTACGATGAACCTCCTGTGGACATGGAGGTGGAGGGGGCTCGCCTCCTGACTAGGCCCACCACCCTCACTACCAGACCCACCCTCACCCTCAACCCCCCCCTCATCCTCCGCCAACCCCAGGGACACACACAGGACCCCCAGTCGCAGCCCCAGTCACAGCCCCAGTCCCAGTCCCAGCCTCAGGCCCCCCACCCCCAGCCCCAGTCCAAACTGCTCCCCTACCCTGCCTCCCTGGTTTCTAAACACAGGAGGAGCCCCTCAGCCACAGAGTACAGCCCCGCTGGACGGGAGTGCATCAAACACATGATCAACGTGGATCCTGCTGCCTGCAAACAGAGCCCCCATCCTCCCCTGTCCCAGACGTCCCAGAGCCCCCAAGCACCTCTGTCCCCCCAGGGCCCCCTGCCCCCCCTGTCCCCTCTGTCCCAGACCTCCCAGTCCACCCTGCCACCCCAGCCCGCTAGTCTCACAGAGCAGACCCCAAACCCAGTGCTGTCCCCCTCCCCACCCCCAGACCCAGGCCAGACCCGGCCAAGGGAGGCCAGTCTGGAGAAGCAGTCGTCCTGGCGCCTCCTAGAGGCCAGTGTGAGGAAGAGCATGGAGGCGCGTCACAGTCGTCAGAACAGCCTGGCGTCGCAGGACTCCCCGGCTCTACCCACCGTCTGCTACCAGGACTCCGGCTACTCCACTGGCCCCTCCCCCAGCCTGCGGAGGAAGAACCGGCGCCGGGCCCTGGGGGGGGGCGGGGGTGGGGTCCGGCCGGGCTCCCTAGGCAGTAGTGGAGATCTGAATGACAGACTGATGGCAGAGATGAGGGAGGTGGTGAGTCGCTCTAACACCCTGAGAGGAAGCAAGGTCACCCTGGACACCCCCGCTCCCCACGCCCTTGACACTCCCCCCCTCCAGGCCCTGCCTAGGGGGGAGGAGGGCCATCAGGGGGAGTGTGGGGAGGACGTCAATGCCAGCGACCGTTCCCTGTACCGGGCGGGGGGTAATCATGGAGATGTGGGGGGTCAGAAACGGACCTTTGAGAAAGTGGACTCTCTGGAGAAGAGCAACCTGTTACCCCCGGACACCCCTAGATCCCCCTCACAGGTACTGACAACCCTGTGTGTGTGTGTGTGTGTGTGTGTGTGTGTGTGTGTGTGTGTGTGTGTGTGTGTGTGTGTGTGTGTGTGTGTGTGTGTGTGTGTGTGTGTGTGTGTGTGTGTGTGTCTCTGCTCCTTCTCTCCTCCTCCCCCTCTCCTCTTCTCCTCCCTCTGCCCCTCAGACCAGTAAAGAAAACATGTCCATCCTGTCGCTGAAGGAACAATGCTGTGGAGAGCAGCGGGCTCAGAGTTTCCTGTTTCTGCAGTCAGACTGTGTGTGTGTGTGTGTGTGTGTGTGTGTGTGTGTGTGTGTGTGTGTGTGTGTGTGTGTGTGTGTGTGTGTTGGCCTGTCAGAGGCTTTATCCACCCCCAGAATCAGGAGCTCGTCTGTAGGGACAACAACGTGGGAGAGAGAGCGAGAGAGAGCTAGGCTGAGAACACATTGGCGTAAGACGGGGGGGAGGGGGGTCACTCTGCTCTCCACATCCTGTCTTAGTGTTAGGGTTAGTCTTGGTGTAACCCTCCATGAAATGAACACAGGAGAAGCTGCTGCAGAGAGAGAGAAGGAACAGAGGGAGAAGAGGGAGCGATTCTGCCAATCGCTCAGGTGAGTCAGAGAGGAGGGAGGGAAGAAGGGAGGGAGGAGAGAGCAGTAGGGTGTTGAGCTTCCGCAGAGGGTGATTTGGATGCGTAAGGTGCTTTAAGGCCACAGACAGAAGCAGAAGCCATGATATCACCTCCTAGCAACATGATGTCACTTCTCACTCAGGCGTCCTGCTAGGATGCCTGTCTGGAATGGAAAAACTAAGGGTCCTAAATTGGCAGACAGGGGTAATTAGCAGGTCTGGTATAGTGGTTCTATTGTCAAACATTGATGTTAAAACTAACATCGTTAACAAGGATTTATTTGAGAACAATTTGTGGTCAATGTGGCGTTAAGGCTTGGCGCCCCAACTCCTGTAGCGGAGTGTGTGTGTGTGTTTGTTGATCAGGGGAGGTGCTGTGAATGGTACTGGGTCACTTATTTCTGGAGTGATATCAGGTTCTGCTCTGGCACAGTCATAGAGGGAACACACACACACACACACACACACACACACACACACACACACACACACACACACACACGCACTAGTATGCAGCATAGCTCCTGGCCAGTCTGACTGCAGCTTCCTTTGTGTCCATCTACAGACAGGAACACTGGACTCCCTGGCCCAATCAGAGCTCTCCTCACCACCAGGGGGCGGGGCTGGACAGGGGGGCGGAGGGGGGGGCTACCTGCACCCCCCACCTCCAGAAGTCATCATGGCGGCCTGGGCCAGAGACAACCTGAACCAGCACACCCACGGCCTGTTCCGCCGACGTGTCCCCCTGGCAACCATGCTGTCGTGGAGCCCTGCCCCCATCAGGAAGCCCATGCTGGCCGGCACCGGCCGCGGCGGTGTGAGGAAGGAGGCATGTGACATGTTCAAACTGGTCCAGGCCTACATGGGGGACCGGCCCTGCAGGTTGGAGCGCCGCAGCGCCGCCCTAGTGGTGGTCAGTATGTGCTGGAGCGGACCGGCTCTCAGGGACGAGCTGTACATCCAGCTGCTCAGACAGACCTCCGACAACCCCGGCCTCCGCAGCCTCCAGGCCGGCTGGGAGCTCATGGCCATAAGCCTGGCCTTCTTCTCCCCCTCGGCCACGTTCAGACGCTGCCTGGCCAGCTACCTGCACACCCACCTGGAGGAGAGCCACGACAAGATGAGTGAGTGGACATAGATAGGTCACAGCTAAGGTCATAGGTCAGAGGAAGGTCATAGGGAGATCATAAGAGGTCATAGGGAGGCCATAAGAGGTCACAGTGAGGTCATAGGGATGTCATAGGGGGGGTCATGGGGTGTGAAGATATGGTAATGAGGGGTGAAGATATGTGATGTACAGTGCCCTGCGTAAGTAATGGGACAGTGAAGCATTTTTTCTTCTTTCGGCTCTACACTCCAAAGGTTTGGATTTGAAATCAAACAATGTCTATGAGGTTAAAGTAGAGACTCTCACCTTTTATTTGATGGTATTTGTGTATATATTAGTTTAACCATTCAGAAGTTACACCACTGTTTATGCGTAGATCTCTACTTTATCCACATAGTAAATGTTAAACTTTTGGAGTGTAGAGCCGAAAGAAGAAAAAATCCTTCACTGTCCCATTATTTACGCAGGGCACAGTATATGTGATGGGTGGGGGGTGCTGTTGGGGGTGGATGTGGGGGTGGATATGTGACAGGTCTTTAACCAAAGAACCGTACGGGCTTTAGTCATGCAGAGCATCACAGAACACCAGGAACGTAAGAACAAGAGGAGCTCTAAGTCCCGCAAGAAGAGGAAGCAGGACAACGAGGAGGAGGGGGAGGAGGGTGAGTATCGCCACGACAACACTCCCTCATTCACACACAAGGGAGGAGTGAATCTCATCGTATTACTGTCAGCTCTCAGGGAGGGGGAGGGGAGGAGGGGGGGAGGGAGGAGGTAGGAGGGAGGGAGGTGGCATCGCCTCCAGCTGTCTCTCTCTGCCAGGCTGCTAAGAGGGCATTGTTCTCGTGCCAGGAGCCTCAGATCCAGCCTCAGATCCAGCTCTTCTTTAGAGAAGGGGGGGGGGTGGAGGGCGGATTAATGCAACTCCCATTTGAATGCAAATACTCTCTTTATCCTCTCTCTGTCTCTGGCCCAGCCCCAGTTTAGTATTGGTCAGTAATGGTGTCTGTCATCTCTTGTTTCTACAGGCCTGCCAATCAGCACGTATGCTAAGTACTGCTACCGCAAGCTGCAGAAGGTGGCTGTCACTGGGGGCAAGAAGGTGAGGTCATAGGTCGTCCCTCCATGGGGTGCATCCCAATAGTCTACAGTGAACTGTCCCTTTAAGGCCTGTGTGATTCAACACCTCCTGCTGCAGAGGTCCACCACTAAACAACTTTAGACTACTTGAGATGTTTCTCTGAGAGAAGAGTTTGTGTTTGTTGGTTGTGAGTCACTAATAGCCCCCCCATCCCCCCCCGCCCCCCTCCCAGGGCCTGAGGAAGCCCACCCTGGAGGAGGTGGACCAGGGCCGGACCGCCATCTTGACGCCCTCTCTGTTCGGGAGTACGCTGCAAGAGATCATGGAGCGCCAGAGCCAGCTGTTCCCACGGCGACACTTACCATGGGTGCAGGTCCAGCTGTCCCAGGCTGTGCTGGCGCTGGGCGGGGCCCAGACAGAGGGCATCTTCAGGTGAGCAGGACCACACACCTGGATCCACACCTGCCTGTTCCAATGAAACCAATGATGTGCAACTCCAAGATAAGATGAGCACACCTGAAGTATTTGACATACAGTACTGGTGCCCCAACCAGGCTAGTATGAAGGGTGAGGAGGGAGTGGGGCACGTGGGAGGTGTGGGGGGCTCGGGGCAGAGGAGGTGGGGCTCTTATGGCTATAGACCTACACCTGTCCTTTGGTTGCTCCCCTCAGGGTACCAGGTGACATCGATGAAGTCAACGCTCTCAAGCTGCAGGTGGACAAGTGGAATATTCCAGAAAACCTCTCTGACGCCAACGTCCCAGGTAACCCTGACCCTAACCCCTGACCCCAACGTCCCAGGTAACCCTAACCCTGACCCCAACGTTCCAAGTAACCCTAACCCTGACCCCAACGCTACATTACCCAGTTACACTTCATTTGGATAGTTCCCTACAGATGGTGTTGATGCTAACTCTCTCCCCAGCGTCTCTGCTGAACCTCTGGTGTTGATGCTAACTCTCTCTCCAGAGTCGTTGGTGTTGATGCTAACTCTCTCTACAGAGTCGTTGGTGTTGATGCTAACTCTCTACAGAGTCGTTGGTGTTGATGCTAACTTTCTCTCCCCAGCGTCGCTGCTGAAGCTCTGGTACCGGGAGCTGGAGGAGCCTGTCATCCCACAGAGCTTCTACCAGCGCTGCATCAGTAACTATGACGACCCAGAGGCAGCAGTCAGCGTGGTGCATTCTCTGCCTGAGCTCAGCCGCCTGGTCCTCTGCTACTTCATACACTTCCTCCAGGTATGTCTTGTCCTCAGTGGCGTTTCGTCATTCAGGACTGGTGGGGCCCGGCCAGCAGATGGCGCTGTTGTCTTCTTTTACCTTAATGAAACATTTATGGCTGTGCTTTAGTTTATTTTCCTTGAGTATGGAAACTCTGAAATGCATGAAATTTGCTGTTTTTCGCAGCTGCTACTGTTTTCTATGGTAGTGGGGTCAGTCCTGTTCGACCCCTCTCTGTCAATGAAACTCTATGAGTGGGGAAAATGATTGTGCGCATGCTCAAAGTATGCCTCTCCGTTAAGTCAAAGGCAAGCACAAGGGGCCGAGCTCCTCTGGCCCCACGGTCCCTAGTGGTTCAAAAAGGTGCTGCTGCCAGAGAAAGACAAAATGCCTGTAGTTTACGCAGTGTCACCAACGGTTCAGCTGGCTAGCTGGCTAGCAGGCAAAACAGATGTCAACCTGTCCTCTACATCCGTTCGTTTGACCTTGTAAGACAAATTGCTCAACCACAAATATCACCAGTCATCATGAATGAGGTGGACTATTTATTCATTTATTCACCATTCACTTCAGCACTTTGACTTTGGAAGATAAAATTGAGATTAAGCGGCTCGGGGCACACCGGCCTATGGATTTAATTATAACTCAGGCTGGAAAAGACCAAAATCGCTGTTTCAACCCTGAGTGGTTTCAGAGGAAAACATGGCTAACAGCTAGTGTATCCAAGAAAGTTCATTCTTTTTGGTGGAGAGAGCATTTGGTCCAAATCAGGATTCAAGGACTTACATCCTCTCTCATGTGGACAGTGCAATAACTGGGTTTAATGGGGAACACCAATGTAGGGTAGAATAATTGCTTGCATTCAATTGTGTGGTAAAAGTGTGTACTTGAGTTTTACATTGCTGTGTGCTGTATATGCCTAATATGTGGTCCTGCGAGCCACTTTGTTAAGAGGCTACACTGTTGCATAGCTTACTTGTTGCTGGTGGAGACACTCTGTTGACCAAGGCGGCTTGTTTATTGTTTAGATGTCTGCCGCATCTTTACTATTGCTTTCCCGCGGGGTCTGCTCCCTGCAAACTGGTCTGGCAAAAGTAGTCACATAGCTAAAGGTGGTCATAGCTAAACAGAAAGCTAACATGATGGAAATAGAAGCTGCATGATTGTGTCCATGAGAAAGAGTTTTTCAACATTAATCTTATCGGAAAATATATTCTGCTAATAGGCTATGTCTTGATGTACAGTAGTCTGTATCCAATTGCATTCATGACGGGTGATGTTTTGTTTGACTGTGGTTCCACTGGCATGCTTCTGGGCGTTTTTGACAGTGGCCACACCAACATTTTGGGGTTAAAAACGGCACTGGGTCCTCTGCTACTTCATACATTTACTCCCGGTATGTCTCCTCCCTCTGCGCTAGAGCCTCCAGGTGTGTTAGTCCTCTGAACTAAAGCTTACAGGTACGCCTCCTGTGTTGCCTAAACACCTAATCTCTCTCTCTCTCTGTCTCTCTGTGTGTCTCTCTCTCTCTCTCCTAGGTGTTTGCCCAGCCAGTGAACGTCAGCAGAACTAAGATGGATGTGAATAACCTGGCCATGGTGATGGCTCCTAACTGTCTCCGCTGTCAGTCGGACGACCCGCGCATCATCTTCCAGAACACTCGCAAGGAGATGTCCTTCCTACGCATGCTCATAGTACACCTGGACACCAGCTCCATCACTGGCCTCGCCTGACCTGCCAGCTGCATCACTGGCCTCACCTGACCTGCCAGCTGCATCACTGGCCTCACCTGACCTGCCAGCTCCAACACTGGCCTCATCTGACTTGCCAGCTCCATGACTGGCCTCATCTGACTTGCCAGCTCCATGACTGGCCTCATCTGACCTGCCAGCTCCACGACTGGCCTCATCTGACCTGCCAGCTCCACGACTGGCCTCATCTGACCTGCCAGCTCCATCACTGGCCTCATCTGACCTGCCCGAACCACCACTGGCCTCATCTGACCTGCCAGCTCCATCACTGGCCTCATCTGACCTGCCATACTAGACCATGCTGGACCGTACTAGACTGTGCTAGATCATACTAGACTGTACTAGACCGTACTAGACAGTGCTAGACCGTACTGGACCGTACTAGATTGTACTAGACCATACTAGACCATGGTGGACCGTACTAGACCGCGCTGGTCCGTACTGGCCTGTGCTGGACCGTGGTGCACAGGACTACACTGGTGTGAGATTCATCATGTGTATGAAGAGACTATCATGAGGAGTGCTGAGTAAACCAATAGATTTAGTTTCCGCAGACAGTATGAGCCGTGACTCTGATAGATATAGATATATACATATATATCTGTTATATATGTACATTAGATAGACAGGATGTCCATGTATGGCCATGGCATGGTGGTGATGATGTCACTTGTTCTGGTTTGATGACACTCCACACACAGATTCTGTATCACCATGTTTCTTGTTTCTATGTGTTTATACAACCAATCATTTGGAATTTGGAATTTTTCGTGAGTGTGCGTGTGTATGTGTGTATGTGTGTGTGTGTGTCCATCTATAGCACTTACGCCCTATGCTTCCTCTCCCCTCACCAAGCTGTTGCCTGTACATCTGGTTGACTGTGGCTGATGGTGTGTGCGTTACTGTTTATGGTTGTGTGTGAGAAAGGTTGAGCAGTCAGAAAGGCAGCAACAGTGATTGGGATTTTGAGAAGAATTAATTAATCTTATGAATCAAAAAGAATAAAATGTGTTAATTTACTAAATTAAAAATGTGTCATTGTCTTTTCTCCTGCCGCCATCTTCAGCCCTGTCTCCCTGCATCAAGCCTGTGATGGGACAGGCAGTCCAGACCATGTGGCTCCAGCCAGGACGTGTGTATGTTAGTGTGTGTGTTGGTGTTTTTGTGTGTGTGTGTGTGTGTGTGTGTGTGTGAAACATGATTTACCCTGCCTGGTGGTGGAGACAGCTGCTGTTGGACTGTGATATACTGTGACAGTAATTTCCTCACATGGTTTCTCCTACCACTGATACGCAGATGACACTCAACTCTTTCTCTTTTCCCCCCCTCTGACTCACAGGTGGAAAACACGTGTCTCTACGTATCTTGCAGACATTTCTGCTTGGATGTCAGCCCACCACCTCAAGCTCAACCTTAACAAGACTGAGCTGCTCTTCCTCCCTGGGAAAGCCTGCCCTCTCCAAGACTTCTCTGACCTCCTCCCAAACAGCCAAGAATCTTGGGGTGATCCTTGACAACCACTTATCCTGCAAGGCGAACATCACAGTGACAGCACGCTCCTGTAGATTCTTCCTCTACAACATCAGAAGGATACGTCCATCCCTCACGAGAGAGGCAGCAGAACTCTTGGTCCAGACACTTGTGATGTCCCGCCTTGACTATTGCAACGCACTCTTGGCCAGGCTCCCCGCCTCAGCCATTAGACCTCTGCAGCTCATCCAGAATGCTGCCGCCCATCTGGTGTTCAATCTCCCCAAGTTCTCCCATGTCACCACCCTTCTTCACACCCTTCACTGGCTCCCGGTAGCAGCTTGCATCAGATTCAAGACCCTGGTGCTCTCCTACTGGGCGGCAAAGGGAACAGCCCCTCCCTACTTGCAAGCAATGGTCAGTCCAAACCCCCTGCCAGATCACTCTGCTCTTCCACCTTGGCTGGCCCCCTGACACCGCTGAATCTACGTGGATGCAGCAGTCGTGCTACTCGGTCACGGCTTTTCACTGTCCTGGCGCCCTGCTGGTGGAACGAGCTTCCCACTGCTGTCAGGACTGCAGAGTCACTAACGGTCTTCCGCCGTAGATTGAAGACCCATCTCTTCAGGCTACATCTTAACTGTCCCTCCTAAAGACCTGTTCATCCTCACTACCCCCTGTATAGTTTATCTACTGTAAATAAAAAAATAAAAAATTAAAGAATTAATTCTTACTTCATCTAGCATTGTGACTGCCAATGGCCCCAGGTCCTAGCATAGATTTATTTTTCTTATGATGACTAATAGATAGATGATTCACTTACTTAGACAAATGTATTTGTTCTAAGTTGCTTTGGATAAAGGCGTCTGCTAAATATCAAAAATGTAAATGTAATACTGTATGCTACTGACAATGCTACACACAGACACACACAATAAGCAGTCATATGTAACAAATGCGTTATATTTACAGGAAGTAATGTTCCTTTATAGAATGTTACAAACGTTTTGAAAAAATATCACTGGCAAATACCAAATTCATAAAATGAATCTGGTACTGTCTCACAGCGGTTATACAGCTATGCTCCAGCCATTCTCTGGGCTATACTGCCTGCTGGTGGATAAAGACGGTAACGCACCGTTTACATATTTACATCATGTTAAAGTGCTGTAATGTTACAGTTCTGAACTTTTGGTAAAACAAGGTTCTCTCTCTCTCTCTATGTGTGTCTCTCTGTCTGTACCTACCGAATCAATCACAGGTTTGAAATGGATACATAAACCCTCTTGATGCGACCATTAAAACATATTTTTTATCTTCGAAGAACATTCTAGCTGTAGTAACAGCGCATGCGCAGATGTGTATGGTTTCGGAGGCCGAGCTCTCCGTGTTTACAGGAGCGCAAGCACGTTTCCCAGCTGAAGGACTTGTGTCTGCGAAGTGCATACGTCACCCACGAGGAGAAACAACAAGCCGCGCGAGGTGACTAAACTGTTATAATGTTTTAGGATGTGTTTAATTTAGAATGTAGAACTCGAAAGTGTTTTTACTGCTTTTGATGATGCTTCTGTGAACTTGAGACTTCCACACGCGTGCAGTGTGCGCAGTCATATCGTCAATCAGATATGAGGATTTAAGTGATTTGTTTTGTAAAAGTTGCGACGCCAAACTAAAGCACAATTTATTTAGTAACTGGTTTGTATGTTGTTCTTCCTGTACGTGTCAACTCCTCTCCTGTTGTGATTCTCCGGTGAAGTAGGTGTTTAAGTTCTCGAGCTGTAGTCCGATAGCTAGTGCTGTACAAACGGCCTAGACGAGGCCGCTAAGTTAACTGTTGATTGACAGTTGTGACGTCCAATGAAACGTTTACATCGGCGTCTGTCACTAGCTTCTATCCAATCAGCTCATTTGATTTCGGCGGCGGCAGCGACGCGCGGACAGAGGAACTGCTGTTTATTGTTTTGACAAAATTATAAATGATTCCATAACAGTTCAGAGTTACGTTCACTGATGACCCAAACTGATTCAAAGAGATTTTGTGAAGCAAAACAGAAAAGAGTACTTCTTGTTTCTTCTCAAACATGCTGCGCTTCGCGTGGCCATTCATCCTGCTAACTGTCAAAAATGTTAGATAAAATCTAGCAGTCTCGTATGCCTCATTGTTGTTATCGATTTGTTATCATTTGACCTGTAATCGATACACGTGTTGTAACGTCTCCTTCAGCTGTTTCACGTCATTGAAGTGTTTATTTGACAGTTTCAGAACGTACACAACAGACATCGCACGCCATTTGCGTCCCTTCAGCTGTCACTGCCTGGTCATGTTGTTGACGTCATGAACATGTAATGTTGCTGACTGTGTGTGTGTGTGTGTGTGTGTGTGTGTGTGTGTGTGTGTGTGTCTGATTAGTGGATTAGGAATATTATTTCTCAGCCCTTATGTTATGTTACGGTGTAACCGTATGCATTAGGAAAACATTGAACACACTGCTTCAACACAACCAAATGGCTTCATACAGTTATGAGTTTATTATGTTTGTGTCCTGCTTTGCTTTGGGGTTCGAAATGTCTGTTTCTATTGCACTTGGTTGAGTGATGTATAAAGGGGTTGATGTGGTGATGCTGTCTGTCAGGTGGGTGTGTGGGCGTGTCCAGGATGACGAAGACTCCAGCCCACAGACAAGGGATCACCTTTGAGGTCGGAGCTCAGCTGGAGGCCAGAGACATCCAGAAGAACTGGTCAGTGTCACTAACTAGCTACTAACTAACTACTAACCAGCTATTAACTAGCTACTAACCAGCTACTCTCTAGCCTGTAGAACTTGTCAGTACTAAACCAGTAGTAACTCCATCACTAACCTACCATTAAGTTACATCTGCCTTACTGAATATCATATAATCTCCTTCTTCCCCCCTCCCTCCGTCTTCCTTCTCCTCCCTCCATCCCACCTTCACTCCCCCTCCTCCTCCCTCCCTCCATCCAGGTATACGGCCACTATAGAAAAGGTTGACTGCGAGGCTGAGAAGGTCCTGGTCCACTACCGCCAGTGGAGCCATCGTTATGACGAGTGGTTTGATTGGACGAGCCCGTACCTCAGGTCTCTGGAACACATCCAGCTCAGGAGGGAGGGGCTTCAGGACAGAAGCCCTGCCCCAGTAAGAAACACACATAACGTCTCACACAAACACACACACACACACACTGTAGAATGCATAGTAACCAGTAATGTCACACACATAAATACTCACACACACGCACATATACACACCTCAAACACACATACATACACAAACACACACATACAGAACGCATGCCCACACGCACACACACACACGTGTGCATGCGTGCACATCTGACATGCTGTTATTGTAACCATAGTAACCAGTGCTGTGTGTGTGACAGGCATTCAAGGTGAAGGAGAAGGTCCTGGCCTGCTGGTCCGATGGTCGCTTCTACCCTGCCAACATCCAGGAAGTCAGGAAGGATGGTGGGTCCTACACCCTACACACTAGCCCTGCACCCTACACACTAACTACACTTGACTGTCCTCATGTTGGGAGGATAACATGCTTTTCTCTCTTGTTCTCTCTTGCTCTCTTGCTCTCTCTCTCTCTCTCTGTCTCTCCTCAGATTCCTACACAGTGAGGTTCTTTGATGGAGTGGTGAAGACTGTTAAGGAAACCAAAGTAAAGCCTTACAAGAAGGTAGAGAGTGAATGGAGAAGAGAGAGAGGAGGGAGGAGGAAGGAGAAAGAGAGTAGTGAACCCAGGAACAGCACATCCAACCTGGATGGAGAGAGTGAGAAACATGAAGAGGAAGGGAGAGATAAACAGGACAGAAGTCAGAGTGGCAGTGTTGAAACTGGTGGAAAGAAGATGGTGAAGGAGGGGGGTGTGAGAGGAGGGGGAGAGCAGCCAGTGGCTGAGGGAGGAGGGGAGGAGGTAAAAGAAGACAGACAGACAGAGAAGAGCCAGAATCTGCCTAGCAACAGGCCAGAGCTGAGGAAGAGGAGGGTGTGGCCTGCAACACAGACGACTCAGCCCAAGAGGAAGAGACCTGACACAAGCAAAGGTATGAATCAACCACACACACACACACACACACACACACACACTCTCTCTCTCTCAGTCTAGTTTTCTCAATGTTAATAAAGGTGTTCTGCAAGGTTCGATTCTAGGGCCACTGTTGTTTAACTTTTACATTAATAATGTTGGTTTGTCCCTAAAATTGTGTCTTTATGCTGATGATATTGTTGTCTGCTCCTGTGCCCCCTCAGTTCAGCAGGCTATTTTTGACCTTAAGCAAGGTTTTTAATTCTAATCAGAAACTGCTTATTGATCTCACTCTGGTGCTAAATAAGGACAAAAGTAAACTTATGTTTTTCTCTCGAAGTACTTATATTGATTACAATGGACTGCATATGTGTACCCTGAAAGGAGCCCAAATTGAACCCTCACTATCAGTACCTTGTCATTTGGATAGATCATCTTCATCTCCAGGGATAGTTTCTGTGCCCACCATTGTCTTGTGTATCAGTCTGTGGGTTGGGAGTCTTTGACTTTGAGAAGGGCTTATCATTGGATTTTATTTGTATATAAAGCAGTTATTTTAAAACTCCCATTTTACCTCACATAATTGCTTTTATGGTGACCTCGTGGTGATCAGACATGCTCTCAGAGCTTGATAATTAGCTACTGTGCTCCTCAGACATGGAATGATTGTCAGGGTAGACTGAGGTTGGAGCACTTAATCCCTTAAACCAAGTTGTTTTGTAATCATGTTTGTATTGTAAACAGGTCACACCTGTAAAAGAGACCTTGATCTCTCCCTGCATAACTATCTAAACCTAACCTTCAATCTATTCTGTACCTGTTCTTTCTGACCCTGTTATGTCTACACTGGCCTTTGTTTATATAAATATGATAACTCCTGTCCTTGTTGTCTTTCCCCCAGCAGACAGAAGTAGTCAATCCCAGACTCAGCCGGCCAGATCAGACTCCGTCCCAGCATCCCCAGCGTTAAGCTCCTCCCAGACTCCATCCACAGAGGCCCAGACAGACATAGGTAATGGAGTCAGAGCAGGAGATGGAGATCTTTTGAAGATGTTCTAGAGGGGGAGAGGGGGAGTTTGTTGTTGTTTATGTGAGGGAAACTTGGTGAGCTAGAAAGATCATTTCAGTGACATCATTTTCGACAGTTGTGATCAGAGCTGTGTGACTGAGATGCACTAATCTCCCCTGATGATCTGATCTACTGTCTCTGCAGAAGCAATTCTGAAGCGCCAAGTCCACCTGCCCACCACACACAAGTACAGCAGAGAGCCCTGTGAGTACACACACACACACAAACAAACACACACACACACACACACACACACACACACACACACACACACACATTGTCCAGCAAAATGATGTGTGTGTGTGTGTCTCTCTCAGTGTACAGAGTGATAAAGAAGCAGCCTCCTCCCATCCTGTCCATTGATCTGGACCACAACCCTTACAAGTGTCCGTCTGATGACTGTGACAAGTCCTTCAGGAAGGCTGCTCTGCTCCACTACCACATCAAGTACTACCACGCAGACAGCCCCTATGCTGCAGACAGCCCCTACGCGGCAGACAGGCAGGCTGCAGACAGTCAGGCTGCAGACAGACAGACAGATGGAGGCCAGGAGACGTCGAGGAGGAGGAGGAGGCGCAGGGTGTCAGGGTCGACTCCTCATCCTCACCGCCGGAGCTCTATGAGCGAGAGGAGGAAGGAGAACCAACACACCAACAACAACAACAATAACACCCAAGTCGACAGGGACTCGAGCGCCGTGAAGATAGGTATTGTCACACCTCCTGTTACCATTTATACATATAAATATATTTTGTTATTTTTATTTTATCAGACCTCCTCCACCTACTCTCCCCTTGCAATTATGTGTTTTACCTTTAGAACTCCCCACGAGAGCATAACTGTGGGGAGACCATAAAACGTTTAGCTATAATGTTTCATCCATTCTTGAACCTGTGTGAGGGCAGGGCCAGAACAGGTGGCGGTACCATAACATATGGGCAGGGCCATGGCAGGTGAGCGGTGCCAGAACAGGTGGGTGGTAACAGCATAAGTGGCCGTTACTATCACAGGTGGGCGGGGACAGAACAGGTGCGCAGGACCAGAACAGCTCTGTTGGTTCTTCTCCTGGGCAGAATCGAATCGGTCTTTAGCAGTCTACTTGTGAACCATGTTGGATTAACACAGTTTGGGCACCAAGGCAGTCTTTAGGGAAACATTTAGTGCTTGAAGGTTCCATATCTGAGGCCCCCGTGTGCTATTATTATATAATCACGTTACCATAGTTACCTGGCTCTGGGCTTGTGTCCTGCAGGGCTGAAGATGAAAGACAGAAACTTCCTCCGTATCAAACTGAAGAAGAAGGTGATGAAGAGGACATCAGGTAAGGAGAGGAGGGAAGGAGAGTGGCGGAAGGGAGGGAGGGAGGGAGAGATTGTGGTTACCCTCTAACCCTGTTGTTCCTAACAGAGAAGGACAATATGGAGGAGAACCTTCTCAGCCCTCCTCAGTCCAACACCAGCCTCCTCCTGCCCCTCCAACACAAACACTACCACCACCAGGGGGAGCCAGAGGGTAAGTTCACACACACTGTTCTCTTTTTAATAAAACTCACCTCCCTCCTATATTCAGACTGGAGGTCCTGTTTAATGTTTTGGTCCTGCCTCTTTAGCTAATGTTCAGCTACTTCAAGCAGCTAGCGGTGGCATGAGTGCATAGTAGCTAATGCTAATGTTTAGCATAGTCAGGTTCTAGTCCCACACAGAGGTGGACCAACCACTGGCCCCTCCTTTCTAAACAGACGACAGTGATTTGTCAACGGTCAGCGCTGGGTGGAGCGAGGAGTCCATGGACGGGACCACGCCCTTGATGGGGCAGACTGTAGCCATGGCGACGGAGGACTCGGATGTGGTGCAGTGTGTGTGTGATGTGGAGGAGGAAAACGACTTCATGATTCAGGTGAACAGAGAACATGGTGATGATGTTACTGTGTGGTGTGTGTGTGTGTGACCGGTGTAGCTGTGCTGTAATGTTGTCTGTCTCCCCAGTGTGAGGAGTGTCTGTGCTGGCAGCATGGTGCCTGTATGGGCCTGTGTGAGGATGACGTCCCTGAGACCTACAGCTGCTACGTCTGCAGAGAGACACCAGGTCAGCAAAGGAAACACCTTACAGTAGCGAGTTATGTAGTGGAGTTACTGTTCCAATTTGAGTAATAATATTACAGTTACTGATCGGAGAAATAGATTGCTACTTTTGTTATCATTTCCTTCCTATTACAGTTATTGATCCAAATAAATATTTGTGATTATTATTTCCTTTCTGTTGGCACAATATTTAAGATTCAAATAGTTTTCTTCCTCTCACCTAGTTCCTGTTTCCAGGTGTGTGTGTGTGTCTGTGTGTGTCTGTGTGTGTCTGTGTGTGTCTGTGTGTGTCTGTGTGTGTGTGTGTGTGTGTGTGTGTGTATTTAAGTATCGAATTGTTTTCTTCCTGTCACCTAGTTCCTGTTTCCGTGTGTGTGTGTGTGTGTGTGTGTGTGTGTGTGTGTGTGTGTGTGTGTGTGTGTGTGTGTGTGTGTGTGTGTGTGTGTAAAATGTAAAAATGTGTGTTGTTTATCCTCCCAGCCCAGAGAGAGAGCCAGCGCTACTGGTACGAACATGATTGGCTGAGCAGTGGTCACATGTTTGGCCTGTCATTCGTGGAGGAGAACTACTCATTCCGGAACAGGAGGAAGATCCAAGCGACTCACCAGCTGTTGGCCGACGCCCACTCTGTCTACCAGGTCCTCAGCGGGCTGCGGCTGAAGCTGAGCATCCTTCAGTCAGTCTACTTCTAATGATAACCCTAACCCATCCTACAGTCTTCTAATGATAACCCTAACCCATCCTACTGTCTTCTATGATAACCTATCCTAGAGATCAAAATACAGTCCTAGAGTGGCTGAAGTCATAAACATACATTCTGCAGCTAATCATTAGTTGTAGATGTATTGATGTATTGATGTGTAGATGTGTAGCGTTCAAGTCTTCACTGTGTGTCTCTCTATCGCCACCTGCAGGACCCAGGCACACCCTGACCTGAAGCTTTGGCAACAGCCTTGGGGGCAAGGGGAGGGACTGAGGAGGAGTGGGGAGGGGCTTGGGGGGCAGAGGGAGGGGCTTGGGAGGAGTGGGGGGTCGGAAACTAGCAGAGGCCCCTCCCCCACGGTGTGCGACAGACAGGAGGTGGGGAGTGTGAAGCTAGACTCCGCCTCCTCTGAGTGTGTGACATCATACATCATCAGCGAGCACTGCTACCAGAAGCCCTGGGCCTACTACCCAGCATGCCAAGCGACAGAGCAGAGGCTGGTGGTGGAGACGCGAGGGGGCAGGGCCTCGGAGCTGGAGGACCTGCTAAAGCTGGAGCAGCGCTATGGTGGCCCGCTGGACACACACAGAACCAACATCTACTCCAGCAACCTGCAGATGGACTGGGACTCGGACAGGACTCAGTCCAACAAGGTGAGCTCTGCCTCTCTCTGTCACAGCTGTTGATCAGGGATAGTCTCGTTCCCAGACACATCCGCCCAAATATGCGAAAGGTCTGGTGGACCAACATGTCAAACTTGGCCTTCATTAAACCAATAGAAAGATTGTCGAAAGCTCATATGCGCTGTGCGCTAGCACCTAGTTGACGTAGCTGTGGTTCTAACACACCTGTTAGTGTAGCTGTGGTTCTAACACACCTGTTAGTGTAGCAGCTGTGGTTCTAACAGACCTGGTAGCGTGTGATGGTGTTGTGTGTGATTCTAGGAGGAGCAGCTCTATAAGAAGTTGTGTGTGGAGAGACAGAGTGGAGAAGAGGTGAAGATGGAGGAGAAAGAGCCCACCATAGACACCGAAGAGACAGACACACACACACACACACAGCACCACACAGACACACACGCACAGCAGCTCACAGACACACACTCACAGCGCCTGCAGCAGCAGCAGGTGAATCTGCTGGATCACATTGAAGCCGTCCAGAACCACGTCACACACAGGATGGACCTGATAGAGAAGGAGCTAGACGGTGAGACACACACACACACACACACACACACATACACACACACACACACACATATATTTTAAAACTACTATCACTGGGCAGAACAGAGATTCTTGCTTATCCAATGGAATACTACCCAGTAGAAGCAACGTTTACTTATTCCTCCTCTCCTCTCTCCTCCTCTCCTCTCTCCTCCTCTCTTCTCTTCAGTTTTAGAGAGCTGGTTAGACTGTGCAGGGGAGTTGGAGCCTCCAGACCCACTGACCCGCCTTCCTCAGCTCAAACAGCGAATCAGACAGTTGCTCTCAGACCTGGGGACCTTGCAGCACATCTCCCTCTGCTCCACAGGGGGACGCCACTGAGACCGACCTTCACGCCCCAGACATACTGTACAAACACACACACACACACACACACACACACACACACACAGGGGTGGCTGGAGCCCTACATCAGGAAGGATTCTGCATGTCTGGTCCTGCAGCAATACCAGGCCTAATAAGGACATCCTGTTTTCAGCTCTTTAATGATATCATCATATGTGCTTTGTTTTTTATATTGAATAATAATCTATGTAACTTTTTTATTGAGCTGTTTTCTAGAGCATTGCTTGAAAGTTAGAATATAGAACTATTTTCTACTGTGATTCTACTACCAATGTGTATAATTAGGGTTAGGGTTGGATTAGTTATTATCTAGCCAAAGCATTAAGGCTTGAGTTTGTCAGTTTCAGATGCATATTTTTGTGTCTTAAGGTTTTTTTTTTTGGGTTTTTTTTAAATATAAATCTGCTTGCTAATGATGTGTTTTAAGATCATAAGAAATAAGTCTTACAAATACTTTCCCCCTTTTTTTTTTCCTAAAGGGAATTTATTTTCATAATGTATTTGCCATAAAATGTCCTGTTTTTACCTGTTGTCACCCTGAATCCATGGATGTTCTCTCTCTCCTGTCTTCATGTATCTGTTGTGTTTTAGACAACGTTGCCTATATTGATCTCTATAGAGAATATTGTAAACAAATTGTAGAATGTGTAATTATTGTATTGTCAGTTCAGTCATTATGTTTGTTTGATTTAGATGTTGTATTTTGGATGTTCCGCCACCTCCAGGTTACCATCATGATATGGTTACCATAGTGATACGGTTGATTGAGCCTAGTCTCCCATGCAGGCACTCTGCTCTTACCTTTTATTTATTGTCAAGAAGTTAATTTATCATTCTGTTTTTTTTATTCTTTGTCACTTAGGCAGTAGTGGTACAGCATAGTCCAGGCTGTGCGTGCGTGCAACATATGGCCCCACAGTGTGAGGTCAGAGCCATAGTCCATATGCCAGATCCACCCTTGCAGACCATTTCAGGTTATTTTGGTGATGAAGATCTGACTCTTCCTGTGTGTTTGTATATTTGACCTCTCCTCTCTGCATCTAACTACAGTAGTTATGACCTCCAACTTCTGGCCTCTCCTCTCTGTGTTTAACACCTGAAGTAGTTATGACCTCTGGTCGTCATGCCTTATCCGGATGTCTTGCTAGCCTTGCTAGTGTTTTAAAGGTTGATAATGATCACTGTTCCTGCCATGGTATTAAACCAGACATTTCTACATCCTTTTTGTATTCAACTATGTTCTAATTGAACATATGACTGTTGAGATTGTATATAGGTTTTACCCAAGAGCCAACACTGGAATTTAGTTTATTTTTTGTAAAAAAAAACTAAAAACTAAAAAAAACCATTACAATAAACAGCCTTTTAGCGGTATCTGACCTGTAGTCTCTTGGCCTCGCTAGTCTGCACCGCCAGGGGGCGCTGAATGAAACTCTGCGCCAGCTGTCTCTGTACTGGTCCGCCCTGCGAGGACAACCAGCGTGGGTTCAGTTGACACTCTGCGCTGCCCCCCTACTCGGACTCAGCTACTCTTCCATCCATCTAACTTAGCTGTCTCCGCCGGTTTATACTAAATCAACGGGTGAGTAACATGACACACAGGATAAATTATTGATTGCAAATTGTGTGTAGTAAAGAGACGACTCGTTCATGATTGTCATTTTTGTAACGGATGATGAGCTTTACTCGACCACCAAGTAACGCAGCTATAATGTCATACAGTTTGGGTTTGGCACTGGCGTTATCCAACCCAATGCATCTTGTGTCAGTTTAACGTGAGTGTTTTGTGGTTTCAAACGAGCTAAATGTTCATCTTAAACCAGGCGTGGTGCTCGTTGATATCTAATTGGGTTGAGATTCTAGCTAGCTGCTAACTAGCTCTTAAAACAGGAAGACTTGTAAGACGTTGAGCTACAGCCATTGGTTAGCTGAGTTATTTATTTATTTTAGTCGGGAGTCCTATTGAGACCAAGGTCTCTTTTACAAGGGACACCTGCATATACACAGTTTACAATAATACACATACAAAATTACAACATAACAAAACACAATCAAGAAAAACTAACACATTTTTCAGAGAGATTAGCTAGCTAACGTTCGGTAGTTGTAAAATATGTTTCTGACCAATCTGAATAACCTGTTAAATTGTGTATACAGTGCGAAACCTGATACCAGCTAGCTAGTTTGTTCCAAACGTGATATTGCTATGAAGTTTACCCAGCTAGCGAACGAGGTGACTGCAGCATAATGTGCCATTAGTTTCTGATGCTTCGCCTTACCAGCAGCTAGCTAAGAGAGATGATGGAGGGTTTTTATATTAGACAACAAGATATTTGGCAGTCAGTCAGTATTCGTGTGGCTAGCTGTCTAACGCAGATTGCTAGCTATCTAACCCAGATTCCCAAAATACGGGGATTAAAAACAAACACAAATAAATGGCAGCCAGGCCACGAGATTAGCGACAGCTGTCCCGATGGCTGAATGGACACCATGGCAATAAGGTATATCGTCGGCATATAAGGACATGGTATATTGTGACTCTAGGTGTGTGTAGAGAGAGAGAGAGAGAGAACAGTCTAAGGTAGGTCTGTAGAAAGAGAGACAGAGAGAGAGGTGCAGACAAGTGAAACCAGAGGAGAGCCAGACCTGGAGCTCATGTATCAGCTCCCCCAGCACGCCTGACACACACACAGCACACCTTGTGGAGGTCAAGTCTCTGTGGGTGGTCAACCCCACCTATGCAGCTACCCCAGCAATGCGGAGTGTGTTACTGCCATCAGTTACTGTTTCTGAAGTTACTGCTGTGTGTGTGTGTCTGTGTGTCTCAGGGATGGGTTTGAGTTAAGTGATGTACTGTTTCAGGGGGGCTGTTGAATATTTTATGTGTTAGCAGTTTCACCTGTCTCTCTAACCCTCTCTCCTCATCTCTACAGAGTTATACCTCCTGCCTAACCCTATGGTTGGTACACTGTGGTGGTGTGTTCAAACCCTTTATCTTAGCAGGCTAGCAATGTGGCGGTGGTGGTGTTCAAACCCTTTAGTTTAGCAGGCTAGCACTGTGGTGGTGGCGTGTTCAAGCCCTTTAGCTCAGCAGGGTAGCACTGTGGTGGTGTGTTCAAGCCTTTTAGCTTCGCAGGCTAGCTATGGTGGTGGTGGCACTGTGGTGGTGTGTTCAAGCCCTTTAGCTGGGCAGGCTAACATTTAGGTGGTGTGTTCAAATTCAGTGATGCTCTGTGATCAATGTTTCCCTCTGTTGGCCTCAGTTAGTGTCCATGGCAACAGCGCTGCAGGGAAGTCTGTTTTTACTCTGATGTGATGTTACATCCCCCTCTTCTCTCTCTCCCTCCCTCCCTCTCATTCTTTCTCTGTCTTTTCTCTCTCCCCTCTCTCTCTGTTTCTTTCTTTCCTATTCTCTCTGTTTCTTTCTTTCCTATTCTCTCTCTCTCTCTCTCAGGTGTGATTGACAGCCGTCAGAGCCTATAATGGATGAGCTCCAGGATGTACAGCTGACTGAGATTAAGCCCCTCCTCACGGACAAGGTGACAGGATTAGTGGGGAACCTTCTGATGGTTGGGGGGGTGGGAAGGGTAGATAATGTAACATGATGCTCATCTAGGCTCATCTCTTCTCTCTCCAGAATGGGCGGAGCTTCCAGGACTTTGACTGTCAGGTGAGTCCCACACACACACACACACACACACACTCACACACACCCTGCTGTTGATTGTCATGCTAAACCCTTTCTGTGTTCTAATGATGTCCAAGTGTGCACTTATACACCCCTCGTCAAAGGATGTAATTCCACTGCGTCTCTTTACACCAATCCCTTCCTTCAGCAACCCTGGTAGAGGATTGAGACAGCATGTGTCCCTGGCTAGGACTAACCCTAACCCTGGCTAGACATCTGCAGCCTGGTCTGTTAATCTGGAGAGGAGGAGGAGGGGTGGGTGGGCGGGCGGGAGGGAGGGAGGGGTGGAGAGGTTATTGTTTGGAGGGATATTACTAGTCTATCCATAGTACGTACTTGACGTGTCAATGATTTAGGGTTCACCATGTCAGTGGGTTAGAGGTCATGAGTGTGGAATAACACATCTGTGGCAACAATGTTATTCAGTCTCTTCAGCGATGCACAGGTTTGAATGCACAGTGAATAAGGGGAGATCCACTGGTAGTCATCAGTGGGTATGTACCGCCCCCTGCTGCTGCTACCCTGAATTGCAGTCTTCTATGTGTGCAGTTACCTTGACTACCACTGAAATGTTACGCTCTACACACGTTTGTAACCATGACGTTGTGAGATTGGAAGGTTGTGACGTTGTGAGACTGGAAGGTTGTTGGGTGAGTTTGACAGTTGGCAGCTGTCGTAGAGGGCTATCCTCAACCATGTTGCACTGCAGCACACACCTGCTCCTCACACACACACATACACACACACACACACACGCATGCATGCATACATACACAGTAAATGGGTGCCCTCTAAAGAACGTGAGTGGGTGTATGTGTGGTTTAGGGAATCCTCCGTCACAGGGCCTCCACCGTCACAGGGCCTCCGCCTGACAGTAACCATGGAGCAGGTGTTTCCTGTCAGGACGGTTGAGATGCTCAGAGATGTCAGATCAACACTGAGCCAGCTAAAGGGCTAAAACAGCTAGCTAGTCTGTGTGTGTGTGTGTTGTCTTCTCAAGATCCCATAATGCACAAGTGTATTCAACTGAAAGCGATGAAGTGATGGCCCTCCAATGAGGGATGAGCATCAGTATCTGTCCTCCAATGAGGGATGAGCATCAGTATCTGTCCTCCAATAAAGGATGAACATCAGTGTTGCTGACTCAAGACACCTCTGACCCTCGCTGCTGCTCTCGTGTGATTGGTTCTGACCCTGTTCTCTTCCGTGTGATTGGATGCAGGAGCATGACATAGAGACCCTCCATGGCGTTCTGCATGTGACGATGAGAGGCGTTGCCAAGGGCAAAAGACCTGTCATCCTCACATACCACGACATCGGCCTGAGCCGTGAGTACACACACACACACACACACACTACATTACCACGCACGCACACACACACTACACTAGTAGTAGAACCCCACTTACCGTGAACACTGGTTCTTCCTGGGGCTTCTGTCATCCTGTGTGTGTCTGTGTCCTGCAGACAAGTCCTGCTTCAACACCCTGTTTAACTTTGAGGACATGCAGGAGATCACTGATCACTTTGCTGTCGTCCACGTCGACGCCCCGGGACAGCAGGAGAACGCACCACCCTTCCCTGCAGGGTAAGACCCTCACACACACACACATACACACCTTCCCTGCAGGGTAAGACCCTCACACACACACCTTCCCTGCAGGGTAAGACCCTCACACACACACACATACACACCTTCCCTACAGGGTAAGACCCTCTCACACACACACATACACACCTTCCCTACAGGGTAAGACCCTCACACACACACCTTCCCTGCAGGGTAAGACCCTCACACACACACACATACACACCTTCCCTACAGGGTAAGACCCTCTCACACACACACATACACACCTTCCCTACAGGGTAAGACCCTCACACACACACACATACACACCTTCCCTGCAGGGTAAGACCCTCACACACACACCTTCCCTACAGGGTACGACCCTCACACACACACACACACATACACACCTTCCCTACAGGGTAAGACCCTCACACACACACACCTTCCCTACAGGGTACGACCCTCACACACACACACACACATACACACCTTCCCTACAGGGTACGACCCTCTCACACACACACACACATACACACCTTCCCTACAGGGTAAGACCCTCACACACACACACACACATACACACCTTCCCTACAGGGTAAGACCCTCTCTCACACACACATACACACCTTCCCTACAGGGTAAGACCCTCATCATCAGTCACACTACTAAACAGCTTTGGTGCTGTAAGATCCTTCACAATAATAACTCCTGTCTGTGTTTGTCTGCCTGTCTGTCTGTTTACCTGTCTGTTTACCTGTCTGTCTGTCCCAGGTACCTGTACCCGACCATGGATGAGCTGTCTGAGATGCTCCCGCCTGTCCTGACTCAGCTGAAGTAAGTTCTCCTGACAGCTGTAGACAGGTAAGATTGTGGTAAAACTGTCTAACCTCCTGTGTTGTGTGTATTCAGGATCAACAGTGTGATTGGGATCGGAGTTGGAGCTGGAGCCTACATCCTGTCCAGACTGGCCGTAAGTCACATGATATCCTGTCACATGACCCCCAGCCGCTGTTTAGTCCCCAGGGTTCACAGCTCTGTGTGAAGGCCTTACCAAGTCACTAGTGACTACTAGTTAGTTTAAAACTAGTGGTTTACTAAGTTGGGTCTCACCAAACATACAGGAAATAACTCACTAGTCAGGTCTTTACTAAGAGGGAATAATCATCTGGTAGCCAATCAGCAAGGGACACTCAGACACTTACACTCAGCTCCAGAACCTCCGTAGTAACACTAGAACCTCCATAGTAACACCAGAACCTCCATAGCAACACCAGAACCTCCATAGTAACACCAGAACCCCCATAGTAACACCAGAACCTCCATTGTAACACCAGAACCTCCATAGCAACACCAGAACTTCCATAGCAACACCAGAACCTCTATATCAACACTGAGGGGTTGGTGGTCATTCAGTCTGCTGCTAAGAGTTGAGTGATACTCTCCTCTCCTCTCCTCTCCTCTCTCTCTCCTCTCTTCTCATCCCTCTCTCCTCTCCTCAGTTGAATGAGCCTGCTCTGGTGGAGGGACTGGTTCTCATTAATGTGGACCCCTGCGCTAAAGGCTGGATGGACTGGGCCGCCTCAAAGGTGAGATACGCACACACACACACACACACACACATTGTTGTTGTTGTTGTTGTTGTTGTTGTTGATTATGTTTTTGTTGGTGTTGTTTCAGATGAGTGGCTGGACCAGTAACCTGGTGGACATAGTGATGGATCACCACTTCAGCACGGTGAACATCTACTGTAACCATGACCCCTATCTCCTACCCCTGACCCCTTTCTCCTAACCCTGTGTGTTCTACTGTGGTTTTACTGTGTTCTATTGTGTTCTGCTCTGTCTGACTGGTGGATGTGTGTCCTCAGGATGAGCTGTCTGACAACCAGGAGATCATCCAGACGTATCGGCTTCACGTCGCCCAGGACATCAACCAGGACAATCTGAGCCTCTTCTGCAACTCCTACAACAGGTACACTACACCCTGCACACTACACACTACACTACACCCTACATACTACACACCTAACCCCTACCCTCAACCATGTCCCCTAACCCCTACCATGTCCCCTAACCCCTAACCCCTACAAGGTACCCTAACTCCTACTATGTTCCCTAACCAGAGGATACAAATAACGTTTTGGTCTACCAGCCTAGTTGTTGCGACTATAAGGTGTAAAATAGTGAACTATCCCTTTTAAAGTAGCGTCTGCAAAACGTAATTTGGTGCTAACATTGACCAGATGATGGTTCCAAGTCTGAGCCTACAGTCACATCAGCTACAGTGTAGCTGGGTTATTCTATTGATTGATTGATTTGATTTGATTTGATTGATTGACAGTCGTCGGGACCTGGAGATTGAGAGGCCCATCCCAGGTCTGACTGAGGAGACGGTGAACACATTGAAGTATGTAAAAATGTTTACGTGTGTGTGTGTTGCTACAGTAGCTGTTGTATGACTGTGTGTCCCTCCTCTCTCTCCGTCCAGATGTCCTTCTTTGCTGGTGGTCGGAGACACGTCCC
Source organism: Argentina silus (assembly GCF_951799395.1). Classification (NCBI taxonomy): domain Eukaryota; kingdom Metazoa; phylum Chordata; class Actinopteri; order Argentiniformes; family Argentinidae; genus Argentina; species Argentina silus. The sequence continues at coordinate 16,654,508 of NC_139662.1, forward strand.
CCGCCGTGGACGCAGTGGTGGGTGTCTCTCTGTCTCCATGGCAACTCATCTAGCTCATGCTGTGGAGAGCATCACACCTGAGTCATTCACACCTGTTCTTTACTCCGCCCTCTCCTTCACACCTGTTCTTTACTCCGCCCCCCTCCTTCACGCCTGTTCTTTACTCTGTCTTCTCGTTTACAGGTTGAATGCAACTCCAGGTTAAACCCCACCAAGACCACTCTGCTGAAGGTGAGATCAGTCTCTCTGCTTGAAGTGGTGGAGTTAGAACATCTATAGCTAGAGGACTGGTGGAGTTAGAACATCTATAGCTAGAGGACTGGTGGAGTTAGAACATCGAGCTAGAGGACTGGTGGAGTTAGAACATCGAGCTAGAGGACTGGTGGAGTTAGAACATCTATAGCTAGAGGACTGGTGGAGTTAGAACATCGAGCTAGAGGACTGGTGGAGTTAGAACATCTAGCTAGAGGAGTGTTGTGATAGAACAGCCCTGTCTCTCTACTGAGCATGCTCCATTCCCTCTCCTCCCTTCAGATGGCGGACTGTGGTGGTCTTCCTCAGGTGGTCCAGGTGAGCTAGCAGGGGTTCAACTACTACTGTCTGTTAGCAGGGATCTGGGTTCAACTACTACTGTCTGATATTAGTTTGATGATGACGTTTGTGTTCCACAGCCTGGAAAACTGGCCGAGGCCTTCAAATACTTTGTCCAGGGAATGGGATACAGTAAGTACTCCTCCTCCTCCTATATCTCTCACACACAAACACACACACACACACACACACCACTATACCTCCTTCTCCTCTAACGTTACTTGGTGTTGTTCATGGTTTAATGTCTGATATGTTGCTATGTTCTAATCTGCTGTATGTCATGTGTTCTAATGTTATTGTTCTCCATCATATCCTGTTGACTGAAGTCTCTGTGGCTCACGCACACACACACTTGCACAAGGATTCTGTTAACCGAGAATTTTTCGTCCATTTACTGAAATGCTGGGCATGAAGGAACTACAATTAAAACAGCAAAGAATCAGCCTACTGTAGTTTTAGTCCCGCCTTACTGTGTGACCTCACTGGTGCTGTTGTGATTGACACCAGAGTCATCTCTGGTCCACATAGCTTCTGTTCATTCTACTGCATTCTAAGCAATGTTGCAGTGAAGGTAATTTGTAGCTGGAAGCGAAGATTTGCTTCTTCCCTTATTTACTGACGATGCGGTGACACTTTATTTTAGTTTCACGTAGCGAGTTCTAATCGTGGTTCATCTGTCACTTTAACTTCTCTGCAATGTCTTCTAAGCAAATGTTGCCTTTGTAGAGTAACTCTCTCTAATGATCATTGGTTGAGAGACTGGGCAACCGTTCAGTAGAGTTTTGTTGCCAAAATCTGTCAGATTGAGCCCTGATCGATAAACATGTAAAAATGGACTGTGAAAGATTTTTTTCAACCTCGCCCTTCATTGACAAATTAATATTTATTCTATCTGAACCCCTGCACACACACACACACACACACACACACACACACACACACATAGAGACTCCTGACTAGGCTAAGTTTACTCCTGACTAAACTAACTCTTGTCTGTTTTCAGTGATGCATAATAATGTGTGTAAGTAGCAGTTTGACCCGAAGCATGGTGTGCATGGTCTTCTTCTAAACATACTCTCACGTGTGTGTGTGTGTGTGTGTGTGTGTGCGAGAGAGAACCTGAGCAGTCTGTTTATGTTGTCATATAGACATTGGACAGTAAGCATATGGAATATGTATTGAGTTATGAGTGTTACCCATACACTTAACACAGATGAGATGGTTCCTGTTAGCATCGAGAAGCTTGACTGGTGACTTCTAAGGGGAGGTGTAGCCTACTCCAGCTAATAGATCAGTACAATCAGAGAGTACTCACATGAGAAATTTTGCCCATGTTTTTGTTGTTATATTAAACAGCTACTTCGCATAGCGTCATAGTAAACATAGCTGTGTAGCTTAGCATCATATTAAACAAAACTACTTATCATGGCATTATATTAAACATGGCTACGTAGCTTTGCATGTTCATATAGTGGAGAATTAAGGTTGGCAGTGAGGTCAGACTGAAAGTCTCATATTAGTATGAGTTGTTGTTTCTCTCTCTTTCGCTCTCTCTCTCCCTCTCTTTCTCTCTGGAGTCTTGCTGAGACTTCAGCTTGTTCTTTTGAAGCTATAAGCTTCTGGAATGAAACTCCCTCCTTGACCCCCTTATTTCTAAAGGTAGAGCAATAATCTAACAGTCTCTCCTCCCTTCCCTCCTCTTCTCCTTCCTTCCTTCGTCTTCCCCCTCCTTCCTTTCCTCCGTCCTTCCCTCTTCTCCTCCCTCCGTCCTTCCCTCTTCTCCTCCCTCCCTCCTTCTCTCCTCCCTCCTTCCATTCTCTCTTCCTTCCTTCCCTCCACTCCTCCATCCTGTCCTCCTTCCTTCCCTCCTCTCCTTTCCTCCCTCCTTCCCTTCATCAATGCTAACAGTTCCTCATGTACTGCTCAGCCACTTGAACAGCGAATCAGGTACCAGGACCACAAGCATCTCTAAAGCAATTACCCCCCTTAAGCAATAACCCCTCCCCCAACCTCAACCCTAACCCCCTAACCCAAACCCCTCCTAAAACCCTCCCTCCTCCCCTAACATGCTGTATGTGGTAGTGGCATTGTGAGGTCAGAGAGAATGTGCGTCATCGCTGTGTCTCTTGTTGGCCTAGTTTTTTTCAGTTCTGAACAGATGCCCCTCGTGTGTGTGTGTGTGTGTGTGTGTGTGTGTGTGTGTGTGTGTGTGTGTGTGTGTGTGTGTGTGTGTCAGTGCATGCTACTTTCGTGTCATTGGTCTCTCCATTCATTTTTTCCTTGACAGCAAAAATGAATCATATCTGATCAGTCGATCTCCTCCTCACTCAGACCTGATCAGTCGATCTCCTGCTCTCTGGGAGAATAATGAAATGAGATTGAGTTGGCAGGCAGACAATCCTCTGAGATTTCATTATTCTCCCTGGAGACCCGCCCACTCTGAACTTTGACCTGGATGGGAACGTTGCTGCTGTAATGATCTCTAGCATCTTGCCCTGCCACATTCACTCCCTCACATATACTACCCTGCCATGTAACGCTCTATATGGAATATAATAATAATATATACATATATATCTACAGTATGTAATATAACTATATATCTCTAGTATAACTATATATCTATGGCTGTAACACTTAAGTTTCCACTGCCTGTCTCTCTTTCTCTCAGTGCCTACTGCCAGTATGACTAGGCTGGTGCGTTCTCGTACCCACTCTGCCTCCAGCGTTGGCTCAGTGGAGGGACCCCGCAGTCGCACCGCCACACAGCTAGAGGGCGCTACAACTGACAGCCAGGCCAGACCACAGACCATGGAGCTGTCCTGCTAGAGCCCCACCTAGAGTCCTGCCTGGGGCCATCTTACCCGACCTGCACCCCAACATCAGGGTCGCAACCCGACCCGAACCCCAAGAACCTAACCCGACCCAATACCCTCGCATAAGGAGAAAGTGACATTGTTGTTGTCATACCAAAAGTTACTGCTTCTTCCAGAAATATGAGAGGGACAGAACCTGCAGTCTGTCTCTCTCCGGCGGTTCTGATGGTAAATAAATGATTTATTAGAACAGAACCCGACACGCAACTGCTTGATTCGGACCACAACCCAACCGCCGGTTTACAAAAAATCTGCATAAATCTACCCCCAAATAGTTTTTTAGCTGGTTACCTGCGAAGAACCATGGTTACCCGACCCGAAGCAGGACTCTACCTTAAACCCTACACCCTATACCCTACTGCCTACACACTACACCTAAATCCTACACACAATACCAGGCTGAGGACCCCTCTCTCTCTCCCAGGGTATTGGTATGCTGGAGGGAATCAGGTAAACCAGTCCTGCTTCTCTCTCTGTAACCAGCGGGTAAACCAGTCCTGCTTCTCTCTCTGTAACCAGCAGGTAAACCAGTCCTGCTTCTCTCTGTAACCAGCAGGTAAACCAGTCCTGCTTCTCTCTGTAACCAGCAGGTAAACCAGTCCTGCTTCTCTCTGTAACCAGCAGGTAAACCAGTCCTGCTTCTCTCTCTGTAACCAGCAGGTAAACCAGTCCTGCTTCTCTCTCTGTAACCAGCAGGTAAACCAGTCCTGCTTCTCTCTGTAACCAGCAGGTAAACCAGTCCTGCTTCTCTCTGTAACCAGCAGGTAAACCAGTCCTGCTTCTCTGTAACCAGCAGGTAAACCAGTCAGCAGTGTTTGTAACTTTAGCCTGTTTGACTATCTCTCCCAGTGGAAGAGGAAAGGCTTTTCTACAGTAAAGTTCTGTTTGTATTGCAACTATTTGGGTCAGTATGTCAGACAGAGAGGAGAGTATACAGGCTCGGGTCCGACCCCCACCCCCCTCCTCTCCCCACCACCACCGCACCCAGACACACCCTTCCTGCACTAAATCCTTTTTTGCTTGCTTTATTCTGAGTGTTTCTATTGTGTTGTGAATTGGTTTCCTGGATGTCAAGAACTCTAACCCATGACCCTGCCTAGCCCTTGTAACACTAACCCATGGCATGTACTAAAGTACAGTACTTTAATTGAAGTGTCTACTTTTGGAGTACAGTACTTTAATGAAGTGGCCAGTTTGTAGTGCAGTAACAGTTCAATATGTAGGATTGTCTAGATGTTTCCAGATAGTCTTCTCTGGTTGTTTTCTTCATTTTCTCTCTGGAGCATTTTTATTATTATTATTGTTATTATTTACTGACAGAAATGGTTCTGTAAAAGTCTCCCTCTGAAAGAGATGGGGAGGAAGAATAGTGTAATAGACCTTTGGATTTGTTTTGTTTTTATCGTTGTTGTTGGTGGGTGTGTGTACTGATCCTGCTGCTGCAGGGCGAGTTGTCGTGGTGATGCTGTGATCTACTACTGTCAGCTCAAACATTTGTACTGATTATGAAATAAAGCTTAAAGTTGTTCATGATGGGGCCTGGACCTTTCTGTGGTTGATGTGTTGTTACAGCATTGCATCATCACCATACATCATGACATCACCACCAGAAGACGCTCTTACAAGTTTGAAGGAAGTGAAACAACTATACGTCACAATCATGACATTGAGACTTTCTATAAGAATAGGTGCCAGAAGCACTAGTATGTGTGTACTATATTTACTGTGTGGGTTCTACTGGGTTCTATATGTACTGTGTGGTTTATTCTGGGTTCTATATGTACTGTGTGGGTTCTTCTAGGTTCTATATGTACTGTGTGGGTTCTACTGGGTCATATATGTACTGTGGGTTCTACATGTACTGTGGGTTCTTACTGGGTTCTATTGATGTTCAGTGACAGAAAATATTGTCGAACAGAATCATTCTGTCTTTTCTTCTTCTGCTCTCTCTCTCTCCTCCATGTCTTTTTTTTCGTCCGCTCTCTCTCCTCCCTGTCTTGGAAGTTGTAGTACGTCAGAGTTTCAGACCTAGCAGGAAACTACAAACTCACTCAGTCATACCTGCGTACACACACTCACACTCTCAGCAACATCCAACAGCTCTCACACTCTCAGCAACATCCTAGTGTTCACACTCTCAGCCACAACCAACAGCTCACATACAGCATGTCTGCCTGCCTGAAACAGCCTGACAGAAGCAGTGAGGGAGAGAGAAGCAGCCTGACAGAAGCAGTGTGTGAGAGAGTGCATCTCTGTTCTGACATCCAGCAGAGCTAAAGCATGAGGGACTGACCAGCACCACCAGACACTGAACCCTAACTCACTGGACGGACCAGCACTATCAGCACTTCGCTGTGAGTAGAAACCTAACCCTCAATCTGATCTCACTGGTACTGGGCAGGTCCACAGGTACTGGGTTATGGTTAACTGAGACAATCTAGACTATCAGAACACATCTAGAACCTGTCTAGACCATCCGAACACATCTAGACCATCAGAACGCATCTAGACCGTTAGGACACATCTAAACCACTAGAACACATCTAGACTATCAGAATACACCTTGACCATCAGAACACACCTAGACCACTAGAACACATCTAAAACACATCTAGAACACACCTCTGACAAGCAGTTGAGCTGAGTTCGGTCTAGGACTAGAAGGCTCTTCAGAGAGTGGTCTGTACAAGGAAAAGAGAAGCATTCATGTCAGTCGTGTGGTTGTTGATAAGAGGGCACTCAATGGAAAACAGTTTAATCGTGATTTATTTTCAAATGCTGAAGACCTACGGTCTTACATAGCCTTACATATGTACCTTACATTGTAAACTTCACATTGAGAGCAGCACTAGGGTCAATGAAGTTACATTATCAACCCCAAGACATTCATTCACTGTATGAATGTAGTGGGTCAGAGCTTCAGTGTGATGGTGTTACAGTGCTGTTATCTGGAGGTATGACAGGGTGTGGTTGTCAGATTTTTATGCTGTCAGGTTGGCCTCGTGGACCATGTTCTGTTTTCTGATGAAAGTCCCATTGTTTCCTCGCCGTGGCAACCAGCACCCCTGAGAGTCGCAACAAAAGTGTGGTTGGAACATTGAGGTTTCTGCTTCCTGTCCCCGTTGTTCTGCTTCCTGTCCCGTTGTTTTGCAGACGGGTGAACAGGTGAGACAGAACACTACAGCTGGAGGGTGGTACAACGTCTGTCTTTTGAAATACAGCGACAGTCCACACTACAGTAGCCTACACTAAGAAGGCTATCCTAGCCCTAACGCTAACCATAGCCCTAACCATCACAGAGGAGTGGTGAAACTCCACTCATTTGAACCTCAGTAACGAAACAAACTGCTCTGTTTTACCTCCTGCCTACAGAATCCACTACAGACCCCTCTGTTAGAGCTCCCAGAGGGTACAGAGAGTCTCCAGGTGGTTCCAGGGCGTCATGGGCAGTAGGCCCAGTAAAGCCCCGCGGGGTTCCAGTGCTCAGGCAGCCCAGCTGGACCAGGGGGAGCCGACTGAGGCCATCCTACCGGGTAAGGGTTGGGGTGAGACAGGTACTAGGTAAGAGTTGGGGTGAGACAGGTACTGGGGAAGGGTTGGGGTGAGACAGGTACTAGGGAAGGGCTGGGGTGAGACAAGTACAGTTACTGGGTAAGGGTTGGGGTGAGACAGGTACTGGGTAAGGGCTGGGGTAAGACAAGTATTGGGGAAGAGGTAGGGTGAGACAGGTACTGGGTTAGGGTGAGACGGGTACTGGGGAAGGGTAGGGGTGAGACAGGTAATGGGGAAGGGTTGGGGTGAGACAGGTACTGGGTAAGGGTTAGGGTGTGCTATATCAACATGGCCCATGAACAGGGAGAGTGTGTGTGTTTGTGTGTGTTCGTAGTTTGTGTTTCAGACAGCAGCAGGTTTGTAGTGGTGGCTCTGCACAGCTCAGGAGGACCAGACCAGGTCAGCATCAGGGTGGGAGAGAGACTCGACATCCTAGTAGAGTAAGACCTGTTTGCCTGTTTACCTGTCTACATACTAGCAGAGTAAGACACGCCCACTACCTGTCTACCTGTTTGCCTGTCTACATACTAGCAGAGTAAGACCTGTCTACATACTAAGACCAGCATTACCTGCCTGTCTGCCTGTCTACCTGTCTACATACTAAGACACCTCCACTACTACCACTGTTATGTATACTGACGCCATTGTTATTACCTTCTTAGTGGCCACACACACACACAATGAGATGTTGCTGTGTTCTGTACTATGATCATGTTGGTATAATAATTATACACTGTCTGTCTATCTGTAGCGAGGGGGAGTGGTGGCAGGTGAGGTCATCAGCCTCAGGTAAAGAGAGCTTCATCCCCAGCACCCACACAGCCAAGGTGTACCACGGGTGAGAAATAATTATCCATAATAAGAAGAATAAGAATATAGATTTAAATAAAATAATGATGTAATGATAATAACAGATAAATGATCCAGGTGACTGTTCTCTACTCTGCCTCCATTTTAATCTGCACTGTGTTTCCCACACCAACCTCTAGGTGGCAGTATGAAGGGCTGAGCAGGGAGAAAGCAGAGGAGCTCCTCTTGCTGCCTTACAACCAGAATGGCTCCTTTCTGATCCGAGAGAGTGAGACCCACTCTGGTCAGCTCACACACCAACAACACACCTACAACATAAAAAAAAAAAAATACAGTAGGTAAGGACAGGTGAATACAGGTAAACTTGTGTCTATGTGTAGGAGGCTACTCCCTGTCCATCCGGATCAGCGAGGCTCAGGAGGGTGGCCGTGGCTCCATCAGACACTACCGTATCCGTCGCCTAGACAACAGCTGGCACTTCATCTCCCGTGGCCTCACCTTCCCCACCCTGGCTGCCATGGTGGAACACTACTCTGGTAAGAACACTACCTAGTGAACACTACTCTGGTAAGAACACTCCCTAGTGAACACTGCTCTCTAATTGACTGTGTTGTTCTAATGGAGCTCTGTGATTGGCTGTGTTGCTCTAACGGAGCTCTGTGGTTGGTTGACAGGGGTAACTGATGGGCTGTGCTGTCTGCTGGGGGAGCCCTGCTTCATCCAAGGATCCAACAACGTTCCTGTGGTTAACGGACCAACACCAGTCGCTGTCAGGAAGCCCACCCTCAACTGGAGAGAAGTAGACAGGTACTGGTAGACACCGGTAGACAGGTACCAGTAAACACAGGCAGAAACTTAGACAGGTACTGGTAGACAAGTAAACACATGTAGTCAGGTAGACAGTTAAACATGTGTAGACCGGTAAACACAGGTAGACAGATGAGATTGTGGTAAAAGGTAACCTAACTTAACTTGTTTGCCTGTCTGCCTGTCTGTCTCTCTCTCTGTAGGTCTATGATCTTTGATAAGGTGCAGGGCCAGGAGGATTCCCTGGTGAGTGAGGGTCTGAGAGAAGCCATCAGCTCCTACCTGCTCCTGACCAACGACAGCACAGACTGCAGCAAGTGCTGGGACAGCTGACCAGGACCATAACAGAACCGTGGAGCTGGGACAGCTGACCAGGACCGTAACAGAACCGTGGAGCTGGGACAGCTGACCAGGACCGTAACTATGGAGTTGACCAGGACCATAACCATGGAGTTGACCAGGACCGTAACCATGGAGCTGACCAGGACCATAACCATAGAGCTGGCTTGGGGGTCAGCTGACCAGGACCATAACCATGGAGCTGGCTTGGTGGTCAGCTGACCAGGACCATAATCATTGAGCTGGCTTGGGGGACAGCTGACCATGACCGTAACACAACCATGGGAGGACCAGCTCAGAGAGTCAGCTCTGTCCTGGAGCCCGGTCTGGTTCTGGTGTGTAAAGGACTGTGCTCTGTATTATCATGGCTTTAGAGAGGCTGTTAACTTCATATTGAAATGTTCCATTGAGCCTCTGGGCTGAACCTGTCCCTACAGGCTGATGCTGTCTGGGGGCATAAGCATCTCTTATCATACTGTCTTATCATAAGCCTAACCCTTACATGTAGACACTGTATGCTGTTTTATTAACTAAAACAATACTCTGTAGTTATTATGTAC